>NC_067403.1:21740750-21910750 GCF_016432865.1 Antechinus flavipes | reverse complement strand
ATAAGCCTGGAAAAGTAGGAGGGGGAGACAGGTAATAAAGGACTTCAAAAGTCAATATCATTTTTTATTTGATCCTAAAGATAATAGAGAGCAAAAGGCATTGATTGAATAGAGTGATGACATGGTCAGACTTGTACTTAAGAAAAATCAATTTTATAGTTGAGAGAAGAATGGAAGAATCTTCAAACTGCAATCTCATTTTATCAATGAATAATTAAGAAAATAAAGAAATGTGATTTAATGCATTAAAACTCTCAATGCTGATTTTGCTAGAATATTTGGAATATAAATGGTTCAAAATGTGAGTATGTTGATTAAATTTCCTCTTTACTAAAATTCTCCTACAATCTGATGGTTAGGAAGTCAAGATGTTATTCATCAGATTTAAAAAAAGCTAACAGATCTTTCACTTTTCATTAAAAGCAGCATGATATGTTAGTAGAATGATATCTTTCTATCTCTTAAAGCATATATTGTGACATTGTCTGTCTGTCCTTGTTGCTCCCCTCCTATTTATTTTTCATCGCTCTAAGTATTGCTACCTTCTGTCCTTGAAGCATTTCTTCTACCAGTCTTGCTTACAAAAACCTATTACAAAGCACTTTGGAAGAATCCCAAATTTTCAGATATAATGAGAGGGAACAGGTGCACAGAGAATGAGAAGTATTCATTATATACATTATTGGATTTAGCTGGATGAGGTGATTTTAATTCTTTAGATTCATCAAAATAAAGGTTGATATCATGTTATATCTTCATCTGGTTAAAGATTCTTTCTCTAAATATTTCAAAAGTAGAAGAAGCTTTCTGGATGAGCAAGTTTAAGAAATGAATTGGAATGATAACAGATGTGAGTTTTATTTTGTAGTTACTAATTTATAGTTTGACTTTGAAAAGCTTACTACTTTTTGCTCTGATTTTTCTCTTCCCACATGACTCATAAGCAAAAAAAGAAAAGAAAAGAATTCCATGTAAAAAAAGAAAAGGTTACGAAATTATTTTTATTTTACTTTTATCATCTATTAAAAACAAGTGAAAAATTTCAAAATAATTACAAATAAAATAAAGTATTTTTCATATGGAGTAGGATTCTGGAGAAGGCAAGGATAAGGACAAATGGAAAACTATGGTGTAGAAATAATTAGAGACATTCAATAAACTTTATGTAAATTACTTTAAAATAGTTGATGGGCAGAACAATATTCAGTAATTACTTATAGTGAATTTAGAATATGAAAAATGGAATTTAAAATAAATAATAAAGGTCAGCTCATTTACTAAATTTTAGTATAGCATTTCATTTATTCACACAAAACAGATCCTTCAATTTATTACTCATTTGGATGTTCTGTGGATCAGATGTCACTGGTATTGTTATTATTCATGGAAATGAAAAGAGTTATAACCCAAAGCCATTTCTAATAATACAAGGTGCTTTTTTTTGCCATTTGTTAAACCTTCTATTTCGGATCGATGAAATATGCTCAAAGCTTTCCTCAACTTTTTTTTTTTAATTCCAGAGTATAAATATGGCACTCAAGCTGTCACATTGTATTTTTCATTAAAAAATATAATATCTGCCTTTTTTTGTATCAAATATATCCTTGATGGTGTCCATGCTACTTCCCTGGTAGAAGTCAGAGACTGAAAATATACTATGATCTCTTTATCTTTCCCTTGCCTTTTGCTTAAAGAAACTTAAAATCATGAATAGAGATAGATCTTTGAACTGGTTGGTAAGAATACTTTCTCTACCAATGCACCTGAGCACCCTTTCAGCAATTTATAATATCAAAAAGTTGCCTACAAATCTGACAGGTTAAAAGATTTGCCTGGAATCTCAAAGTTGGCATGTTTGAAAGGTAATATTTGAATCCAAGTTTTCCTGAATTTAAGGTCAATTTTCTATCCTCTGCACGATACTCACTACCTTTCAATAGGATGACTCTGACTATGAGATTCCATAATTTTTAGTTTTATCACAGCACTGGAAGAAAATTTGCATCAAAGTGATACTAATTTTGACAGTGAAGAGCAGGAAGAGATATATGAGACATAATTTTCAAAATGCAATCTAGCTTTATCTCTTCCTACTTAATTTTGGGGCAAGGCCATTATCAATTTATTGGATATATGTAATGTGTGTTTGCCTATATGAATGTATGTGTGTGCATGTGTAAAATAAATATCAGTGATATCTCCAACTTTTGGTACGTATGAGTACAGATACACACATATCTATATATGTCTATGTGAGTATGTGACTTTACACCGGTGGAATAAAAAAAAATGATCCAGCCAATTTTCTGACATTGTATGGGTAATATGTGCCATTGTCAAGTTTATTTTTAACATCAATGTCAGCAAAATTGTTTTGTTACGTAACAGTTGAGGATTTTGTGATTATTAAGTTTTGGTTAAATTAGTGCCATAATATTTGTAAAGAAAGGAATTTACACTTTTAATCAGAGAAATGTAAGTTAAGACAACTCTGAGGTACCATTAGAAACCTCTTAGATTGGCTAAGATGATAGTAAAAAATAATGATGAATGTTGGAGATAATGTGGGAAAACTGGGAAACTAATACCTTGTTGGTGGAGTTGTGAACTGATTTGATCATTCTGGAGAGCAAATTGGAACTATGCCCATTTGGTAGTCAAACTGTGCATACTCTTTGATCCAGCAATATTTCTACTGGGCTTATATCCCAAAGAGATTTTAAAGGAGGGAAAGAGACTTATATGTGCAAAATTATTTGTGGCAGCACTTTTTGTAGTGACTAGAAATTGGAAACTGAATGGATGCCCAGCAATTGGAGAATGGCTTGATAAGTTATGGTATATGAATGTTATGGGATATTTTGTCCTGTAAGAAATGACCAGCAGGGTTATTTCAGAGAAGCCTGGAGAGACTTACATGAACTGAAGTTAAGTGAAGTGAGCAGAACTAGGAGATCATTATACACTGCAACAACAAGACTATGTGATAATCAATTCTGATGGACATAGCTCTTGTCAACAATGACATGATCCAGGCCAGTTCCAAGTCTTGTGATGAAGAGAGACACGTACCCATAGAGAGGACTGTGGGAACTAAATGTTAACTACAACATAGCATTTTCACTCTTTTTATTATTGTTTGCTTGCCTTGTGTTTTCTTTCTCATTTTCCCCATTTGCTCTGATTTTTCTTTTGCAGCATGATATTTGTGGAAATATATATAGAAGAACTACCCATAGGGGAGGGGGTGGAGGAAAAGGGAGGGAAAAAAATCAGAATACAAGATTTTTTAAAGTTGAATGCTAAAAATTATCCATATACATATTTTGAAAATAAAAACCATTAATTCAAGAAAAAGAAAAGAATTAGGAGAATTCAGCCATCATAAATTAATTATTTTGCTAAAAGTCTGATGTTGAAAAGCAATTAACAAAATTCTGTTTTCTCTCCAACCCATGTTCTCCTTACCACCAGTTGAAAAAGAAAAAAAAAAATTCAAAATAATATCTTAATTTTCATTCTATAACTTCCCTATTAGAAAATGAATTTCATTATAAATATTTGGAATCATGGTTTGTCATTGCATTAATTAGAGTTTCTTTAAAAGTTGTTTATTTTTACAATACTGTTTCTATAGTTTACACAATCACACACAGATGCAAATATATGTATACATATACATATGTATAAATATAAATTATATATATATATACACACACACATACAAACCATTGCGTTCATCATTATTTACATCATAATAGTATTATATCAAACTAATATATCCTAACTTCTTTAGCCATTCCCCAGTAGATTAATTAATATTCCTCTTTGCTACCTTAAACAAAGAAATGCTATAAATAGTCTATCAGGAAATTACTCTATCATTTCTGTCTTTAAAGGATTCTTTAATTTATTGTTGTTGTTGTCTCCTGGACAAGTTATTCTTGAGTGTCAGGCTATATTCTCTGATTTCTGGAGTTGCATATTCTAAGCACTCTCCCTCCCTTTCTCCCTCTCCCTCTCCCTTCTTCCCTCCCTCTCCTTCTTTTCCTACCTCTCCCTCCCTCCTTCTTCCCTTCTCTCTCTCTCTCTCTCTCTCTCTCTCTCTCTCTCTCTCTCTCTCTCTCAGTCTTGAGTATTAAATAATTTTGACCCTGATTTAGGGTTTTCAGTACTTGGATTATTCCCTATGTAGTATTTTCCTTTGACCTGAAAACTATATTTCATACTGTACTCTTCTTAGAATTTTTCCTTTTGGTATTCTTTTACGAGGTGACTGGTGTTCCTAATTGAATGGTATACTTAATGCAATCTATCTGCATCTTATTCTGTGGGGCTCTTGCTTTTGTACTGTCATCAAACTTAGATAAAGGGTCCACTTAATGCATGGGTGCCTTGATTTAGAATTTTTAAACATTACTTGAAAATGGGAGTAACAATTGTATAACTACTGGTATCCTGTGTTATTGCTTTATAAACTAGCCAAAATCCTTTCTTAAAGATATGTTTGTTTAATTATAATTTTGTATAACTCCATGTGTACAATGCCAATGGTAATATCCTACACCAATTTATACTACTTGATGTCACTTCATTGCCTTTTCAGTGATTCCCAATTCTGATTCTTAATATATATATATGATCATGAATTAGAATATATCAATATATAATATGTAATAATACAAATAATAATATAATTTATTCTCTTTTATGATCTATAATCCTATTGTATCAGTAAAAGAGTACAGAAACATATGAATATCTACAGTAGTCACTAAAGAGATATGCCAGTCTGAGTACATATCTCCACCATTCCATAAAGTAATAAATAAGTCAAAGGAATTTACCTAAAGCATGTGGAGATTAGGGAACTTATCAAGAGCCATATAATGAATAAATTTCAAACGTAGAATTTGAGCTCAGATTTTTCTGACATTATTTTTATTATCTTATCTGCTGGGTTAAATTAGCTTTACTAAATATATGGTAAGGCAGCTAAATGACACAATAAAAAGAATGCCAGACTTGAAATCAGGAAAACCTTGGTTCAAATGTAACCTTGAACACCTACTAGCAATGTGAGCCTGTATAACTAACTTAAACCTGTTTACCTCACTTTTTCTTATCTGTAAATTAACTGGAAGGAAATAATAGCAAAGTACTCCAGTATCTTTGCCAAAAAAAAAAAATGGCATCATGAGAGTTGGACTAAAACAACTGAACAAAAAATACATTTTAATATATAAATATAGATCCTTTTGCTTGATAGGCTAGCATTTGTTGATTACTTGAGTTTAGGAATAGTGAATTATAGTGCGTGTTTAAAGAAGAAGCAAACCAGTCAAGATTGCAAAAAATAGAGTAAATTAAAACTTTTGTGTCTCTCATTATTGGGAATGGGGCAATAAGTGACTAGTCCCTTTGAGTCTGTTTAAGATAAAGAGATCCAAACTCCAATTAACATGACCTTGAAAAAATACAATTTTGCTTTATGGGGAGGCTTGGTGTGATTTGAGTTGCTGTGTGATTTCTCAAATGTAAATCCATCTCTAATCAGGAAATTCTCTAATTGTCCACTGATATTCACTTTGCAGTGTACTCAAGGTGATGGACCAGTTCAATGTATTTTCTGTAAAACTGTATGTCAAAGTTTGGACAAAAAAAAATAGTCTTCATCAAATCAATTGTGCCTGTGTTATTGATTAGACCAAATTCTTTTGAATGACCTTGGGTTTATTTTAAATATAAAGCCACAATTCTCTTGTTTTTATACTTTTATGTAAAAACTGAAAATTATGGAAACTTTTGCTTTCAATAAGGAATCATTAATTCATTTGGACTCTGATTAGTATATCCGTTAAGATGTCAAATTAGAAGAACATAGGTACACTAATTTATGTGCTACTAATTAGACACTTGAACTAACATATCTTTGTTTCATTTGACAAGAAAAAATGTATATATGGTAAATATCTTTTTTGGAGCAATGTTTTTAAAAGCCTCATTTTGCTCTTATTCAATAGTTAAGAAAGTACAAATAAACTATGAAATCTTCTATTTTGGAAATCCTTCCATCTACTGTAAAAATTAAAACTGTCACCAAATGTTATTTCTGAAATTTCACTGTGTTCTTTTTCTATTTTCTCATTTATTTTTATTGTGATGGGAAAATTAGCAGGCAGATGAATAATTATTTATTAATGACCTCTCCAATGGCTTTTCTTTAGTAGTATCATTTGCAATTGAGAGATATATACATTTGGTATTTTCTATATGTTTAAATGTCTTAACTACCAAGCTGTTCATACTCTGAAAACTGTGTTAATTCTAACATCAGCAGTCCTTTTGTAAATTTTATATGGAACACTGTATTTTATTTATTTATTTATTTCAGTGACATTTTGGCTTCCTACTTTAGGATAAGGACAGTATTATTGAAAGTCATTGAAATAGAATTGCTTCATAATAACTGGTAGAAAAAAATACTCTATAATAAAGCTACTAAGATATTTTTCATTATTCCTGTTTACTAAGTTTCTTCATAATTCATCTTTTTTTAATTTAAATTTTATTTTATTTAATAATAACTTTGTATTGACAGAATCCATGCCAGGGTAATTTTTTACAACATTATCCCTTGCACTCGCTTATGTTTCATTTTTTCCCCTCCCTCCCTCCACCCCCCCCAAGATGGCAAGCAGTCCTATATATGTTAAGTATGTTGCAGTATATCCTAGATATAATACATATTTGCAGAACTGAACAGTTCTCCTGTTGCACAGGGAGAATTGGATTCAGAAGGTAAAATAACTCGGGAAGAAAATCAAAAATGCAAATAGTTCACATTCGTTTCCCAGTGTTCCTTCTCTGGGTGTAGCTTTCTCTGTCCATCATTTATCCATTGAAACTCAGTTAGGTCTCTTTGTCATAGAAATCCACTTCCATCAGAATACATCCTCATACAATATCGTTGTCGAAGTGTATAATGATCTCCTGGTTCTGCTCATCTCACTTAGCATCAGTCCATGTAGGTCTCTCCAAGCCTCTCTGTATTCATCCTGCTGGTCATTCCTTACAGAGCAATAATATTCCATAACATTCATATACCACAATTTACCCAGCCATTCTCCAATTGATGGGCATCCATTCATTTTCCAGTTTCTAGCCACTACAAACAGGGCTGCTACAAACATTTTGGCACATACAGGTCCCTTTCCCTTCTTTAGCACCTCTTTGGGCATAATTCATCTTTAAAGGTTTTGGAATCATATTGATTAATTTGGTTTAATCAATAAATATTTACTGATTTTTTATTATCTGCCATGCATCATGCTAGGATCCTAAGAGGATACTAAGGACATGGATAGAAAGTCAAAATGAACATAATACTGACTCTCAAAATCATACATTCTCTTGATTCTGTCAACAATCTTATAATTATTATTTTACAATAAAAATTGAGATTTCCCCATATATATATATATATATAATATATATATATATATATATATATATATATATATATATATATATATACGTGTGTGTGTGTGTGTGTGTGTGTGTGTTCAATTGAAAGTTATTTTGTTCAAGCTTTTGATTTAAAAAAAAAAGAATGTAAGAATGAAAAAGTTTAAGCAGCTTGCCTAGGTTATGCAAATATTAAAAGTATGTGTTAATCCCTAGGGCTCATCCTTTCAAGTATCTAGCAAGTATCTGAGAACTGATTTGAACACAATTCTTTATCCACTGTACCATTTCATAGAAAGATCGATCTTCTAATAAACTGGCTAGAGTTTTACATATGCATATATATGATCACTGACTCAAAGATAAAGTACCAGTTTTGTTTATTTTTATTCTTTCTATCTTTCTCTCTCTTTGTGTATATACATATATATCTGTCTCTCTACCTTTATCTGTATGTCTGTCTGCCTTTCTCTCTCTCTTTCTCTCTCCCTCCATCCCTTTCCCTCTTTTCCCTTCACTCTTCATTCCTCCCTTTCTTTCTCCTCTTTCCCTCCCCCTTAGCTTATTCCTTCCCTTTCCACTTTTCCCTTCTCACTTTTCAATGAGATGGGAGAAGTTTCACCATAGATTGAATATGTCTTAAGATTTTTCACTTAAAGCCAATTCTGAAGGCAGTAAGATACCCACTATATTCATCCCCCCTCCATTCTTTCTCTCAGATATAATAGGTTTCCTATGCCTCTTCATGAGATGTACTACCCCCACTTTACCCTTTTTCTGGTACAATGTCCTTTCCACATCAATTTCTAGAACAAGGTATACATGTATTCTTTATACATCTATATAGTCAAAATATAGTTCCCAAGATTAATCTTTACCTTTTTAGATTTCTCTTGAGTTCTATATTTGTAGATCAAACTTTTTGTTAAGTTCTGGTTTTTTCATCAGAAATAGATGAAATTCGCTTACTTCGTTGAATGTCCATCTTCTTCCCTGGAAAAAGATGCTCATTCTCGCTGGGTAAGTTATTTTTGGTTGCATACCAAGTTCCTTAGCCTTTCGGAATATCATATTCCAGGCCCTTCGATCTTTTAATGTGGATGCTGCCAGATCCTGGGTGATCCTTATTGTGGCTCCTTGATACTTGAATTGGGTTTTTCTAGCCGCTTGCAATATTTTTTCTTTCACCTGAGGGTTCTGGCATTTGGCCACTATATTCCTTGGTGTTTTGATTTTAGGATCCCTTTCAGTGGGTGATCGATGAATCCTTTCAATGTTTATTTTTTCCTCTGTTCCTATGACTTCTGGGCAGTTCTCTTTGATAATTTCCTGGAAGACAGTGTCCAGGCTCTTTTTTTCATCATGTTTTTCTGGGAGTCCAATGATTCTCAGATTGTCTCTCCTGGATCTGTTTTCCAGGTCTGTTGTCTTCCCCAGAAGGTATTTCACATTTTTCTCCATTGTTTGATTTTTTTGGATTTGCTTGACTGATTCTTCTTGTCTCCTCGAGTCATTCAATTCCACTTGTTCAATTCTGATTTTCAGTGAAGTATTCTCTTCACTCACTTTTTTAAAATCTTTCTCTAATTGTCCAATTGAGTTCTTTTGTTCTGTGGAATTTTTTTCCATTTCGCCAATTTTGTTTTTTAGAGAGCTGTTTTCTGTTTCCAGTTCACTAATCCTATTTTTCAAGGATTTTACTTCTTTATCCACTCTCTCTTTAACTTTCTCCAGGCTCTTTTGCCAAGCCTCCCTCTCCTTTTCCCAAGCCTCCCTCTCCTTTTGCCAAGCCTCACTCTGCTTTCCCCATTTTTCTTCTAGCTCCCTTGTGAGAGCCTTTTTAATCACTTCTATGAGGTTCATCTGTGCTGAGGAACAGATGATTTCCTCCTTTGGGGAATCACCTGGGGACTGCCTGTTTTTAGTCTCCTCAGGATTTAGAGTCTGCTCTCTATCTGTATAGAAGCTGTCAAGGGTTAAAGTCCTCTTCAGCTTCTTGCTCATTCTGTCTATTAATCAGAGATAAACTACCAAAGAAAAACAGAAAAAACTGGAGTCTTTCTTTGGGGGGGGGGGCTGGGTGTGTTATCGAGCTTCCTCTACAGACTGCAGGGGGCAGCAGTGAGGCACTAGCAGGACTGTGCTGCGCCTGCGCTCTGAGATCCCAAAGCGTGCTGAGTCACTGAGGGGGGGGAAGGGGGGGGGCCAGGTCCTGAGAGACTCCAGCTGTTTGCGGTTGTATTCTTCAGCCCCGGTGTTTTTAGCTTCTCTGCTGGGCTGTTGACTTGCTGCAGGTTCCAAACCTGTAGCGAAGCTCTCCCCGCAGAGACGGCTACAATCACTCCCCACCCCCTCTCAGCTCTGCTCCCGTGCTCTCACTGCCGCTGCCCTCAGCCTGCGCCCGATCTAAAACCGCCCCAGCCCTCCAGTAAAGACAGACCTTTCTTGGCGGATCTCAAGGATGGCTTCTCTTGGTAACTATTTGTGGGTTTTTTTCAGTCAAGCATTGATTCAGAGGCTTGTAATGAAGTGGATAGTGAGAGAAAGCGCGGAGCTTATGCAACTGTGAGCCTCCTCTCCGCCATCTTAACCGGAAGTCCAATATAGTGCGTGTTTAAAGAAGAAGCAAACCAGTCAAGATTGCAAAAAATAGAGTAAATTAAAACTTTTGTGTCTCTCATTATTGGGAATGGGGCTATAAGTGACTAGTCCCTTTGAGTCTGTTTAAGATAAAGAGATCCAAACTCCAATTAACATGACCTTGAAAAAATACAATTTTGCTTTATGGGGAGGCTTGGTGTGATTTGAGTTGCTGTGTGATTTCTCAAATGTAAATCCATCTCTAATCAGGAAATTCTCTAATTGTCCACTGATATTCACTTTGCAGTGTACTCAAGGTGATGGACCAGTTCAATGTATTTTCTGTAAAACTGTATGTCAAAGTTTGGACAAAAAAAAAAAATAGTCTTCATCAAATCAATTGTGCCTGTGTTATTGATTAGACCAAATTCTTTTGAATGACCTTGGGTTTATTTTAAATATAAAGCCACAATTCTCTTGTTTTTATACTTTTATGTAAAAACTGAAAATTATGGAAACTTTTGCTTTCAATAAGGAATCCTTAATTCATTTGGACTCTGATTAGTATATCCGTTAAGATGTCAAATTAGAAGAACATAGGTACACTAATTTATGTGCTACTAATCTAGACACTTGAACTAAGATATCTTTGTTTCATTTGACAAGAAAAAATGTATATATGGTAAATATCTTTTTTGGAGCAATGTTTTTAAAAGCATCATTTTGCTCTCATTTAATAGTTAAGAAAGTACAAATAAACTATGAAATCTTCTATTTTGGAAATCCTTCCATCTACTGTAAAAATTAAAACTGTCACCAAATGTTATTTCTGAAATTTCACTGTGTTCTTTTTCTATTTTCTCATTTATTTTTATTGTGATGGGAAAATTAGCAGGCAGATGAATAATTATTTATTAATGACCTCTCCAATGGCTTTTCTTTAGTAGTATCATTTGCAATTGAGAGATATATACATTTGGTATTTTCTATATGTTTAAATGTCTTAACTACCAAGCTGTTCATACTCTGAAAACTGTGTTAATTCTAACATCAGCAGTCCTTTTGTAAATTTTATATGGAACACTGTATTTTATTTATTTGTTTATTTCAGTGCCATTTTGGCTTCCTACTTTAGGATAAGGACAGTATTATTGAAAGTCATTGAAATAGAATTGCTTCATAATAACTGGTAGAAAAAAATACTCTATAATAAAGCTACTAAGATATTTTTTCATTATTCCTGTTTACTAAGTTTCTTCATAATTCATCTTTTTTTTAATTTAAATTTTTGTTAGAGTTCAAATGTTGGAGTTTGTTCTCAGAGGACAGCCGGTTTAGAGGCTTAGAGCCCTTCGGATGTCTCCAAAGCCAAAGGTTCTGTCCTTCAGCCTCTGCCTCTGCCTTCTTCTGCCTCCAACAGAGATGGAAGATCTCTCTTATCTCCTTCTGGGGGGCCCAGGCACCAATTTGCTGCGGAGAGAGGGCTTCTGGCGTAGCTCCACTGAAGTCCGTCAAAAGTGTTCTCTGCAGCAGAGTCGTTTCTCTCGAGTCTAGCGCGATCAGCCAGCCAAGAGGAAAAAATGTATTCTGCCATAGATCCTTCATCGCTGGCTTTTTATCTGCCTCTTCTGAGAGAATGGGATTATGGGTTTTCTCCCATAGTGCTCTCTGGCCCAATGACTTTAAGGGAGGTGTGAACTCTCTTGAAGTTAGAAAATGTACTTTGTGAAGCTAGCATACTTGTGGAGTCCAATGAGTAAAGGTGGGAACACAAGCCTTGTCTTGATTAGTTCTACTTAGTACCTTGTTTCAGGTTCTGGCCAAAACAACTTCTTGTAAGATTAGATCAACTCTAATTACTTAGCAGTTAGTAAGGATTCCAACATCTCCCCCTTTCTTTTGTTTTAAAACATAGGGGGTTTCTGAGGGGGTACACATAAATCCATCAATATGGGCCAGAACTTTGTAACAGATATGGGCGCCACAATGTTGTGATCTTTTTCTTCTCAAAGACGCAGCCAGGTGATAAAAGTTCAGATCTTTTATTGTCCCAATATAGCCCGGCTAGCTCAGTCGGTAGAGCATGAGACTCTTAATCTCAGGGTCGTGGGTTCGAGCCCCACGTTGGGCGCCAAATGTTAGAGTTCAAATGTTGGAGTTTGTTCTCAGAGGACAGCCGGTTTAGAGGCTTAGAGCCCTTCGGATGTCTCCAAAGCCAAAGGTTCTGTCCTTCAGCCTCTGCCTCTGCCTTCTTCTGCCTCCAACAGAGATGGAAGATCTCTCTTATCTCCTTCTGGGGGGCCCAGGCACCAATTTGCCGCGGAGAGAGGGCTTCTGGCGTAGCTCCACTGAAGTCCGTCAAAAGTGTTCTCTGCAGCAGAGTCGTTTCTCTCGAGTCTAGCGCGATCAGCCAGCCAAGAGGAAAAAATGTATTCTGCCATAGATCCTTCATCGCTGGCTTTTTATCTGCCTCTTCTGAGAGAATGGGATTATGGGTTTTCTCCCATAGTGCTCTCTGGCCCAATGACTTTAAGGGAGGTGTGAACTCTCTTGAAGTTAGAAAATGTACTTTGTGAAGCTAGCATACTTGTGGAGTCCAATGAGTAAAGGTGGGAACACAAGCCTTGTCTTGATTAGTTCTACTTAGTACCTTGTTTCAGGTTCTGGCCAAAACAACTTCTTGTAAGATTAGATCAACTCTAATTACTTAGCAGTTAGTAAGGATTCCAACAAATTTTATTTTATTTAATAATAACTTTGTATTGACAGAATCCATGCCAGGGTAATTTTTTACAACATTATCCCTTGCACTCCCTTATGTTTCATTTTTTCCCCTCCCTCCCTCCACCCCCCCCCAAGATGGCAAGCAGTCCTATATATGTTAAGTATGTTGCAGTATATCCTAGATATAATACATATTTTCAGAACCGAACAGTTCTCCTGTTGCACAGGGAGAATTGGATTCAGAAGGTAAAAATAACTCGGGAAGAAAATCAAAAATGCAAATAGTTCACATTCGTTTCCCAGTGTTCCTTCTCTGGGTGTAGCTGTCTCTGTCCATCATTTATCCATTGAAACTCAGTTAGGTCTCTTTGTCATAGAAATCCACTTCCATCAGAATACATCCTCATACAATATCGTTGTCGAAGTGTATAATGATCTCCTGGTTCTGCTCATCTCACTTAGCATCAGTCCATGTAGGTCTCTCCAAGCCTCTCTGTATTCATCCTGCTGGTCATTCCTTACAGAGCAATAATATTCCATAACATTCATATACCACAATTTACCCAGCCATTCTCTAATTGATGGGCATCCATTCATTTTCCAGTTTCTAGCCACTACAAACAGGGCTGCTACAAACATTTTGGCACATACAGGTCCCTTTCCCTTCTTTAGCACCTCTTTGGGCATAATTCATCTTTAAAGGTTTTGGAATCATATTGATTAATTTGGTTTAATCAATAAATATTTACTGATTTTTTATTATCTGCCATGCATCATGCTAGGATCTTAAGAGGATACTAAGGACATGGATAGAAAGTCAAAATGAACATAATACTGACTCTCAAACTCATACATTCTCTTGATTCTGTCAACAATCTTATAATTATTATTTTACAATAAAAATTGAGATTTCCCCATATATATATATATATATAATATATATATATAATATATATATATATATATATATATATATATATATACGTGTGTGTGTGTGTGTGTGTGTGTGTGTTCAATTGAAAGTTATTTTGTTCAAGCTTTTGATTTAAAAAAAAAAAAGAATGTAAGAATGAAAAAGTTTAAGCAGCTTGCCTAGGTTATGCAAATATTAAAAGTATGTGTTAATCCCTAGGGCTCATCCTTTCAAGTATCTAGCAAGTATCTGAGAACTGATTTGAACACAATTCTTTATCCACTGTACCATTTCATAGAAAGATCGATCTTCTAATAAACTGGCTAGAGTTTTACATATGCATATATATGATCACTGACTCAAAGATAAAGTACCAGTTTTGTTTATTTTTATTCTTTCTATCTTTCTCTCTCTTTGTGTATATACATATATATCTGTCTCTCTACCTTTATCTGTATGTCTGTCTGCCTTTCTCTCTCTCTTTCTCTCTCCCTCCATCCCTTTCCCTCTTTTCCCTTCACTCTTCATTCCTCCCTTTCTTTCTCCTCTTTCCCTCCCCCTCTCTGTCTGTGTCCCTATTTCTTTTTCCTTGTCCCACCTTTTGTGTATGGGAATTAGAAAATATGAATATAAGAACTCATTATTTGACAAAAAATGCTGGGAAAATTGGAAATTAGTATGGCAGAAACTAGGCATTGACCCACACTTAACACCGTACACCAAGATAAGGTCAAAATTGGTTCATGACCTAGGATAAAGAATGAGATTATAAATAAATTGGAAGAACATAGGATAGTTTACCTCTTAGACCTGTGGAAGAGGAAGGAATTTATGACCAAAGAAGAACTAGAGTTCACTAAAATTTTGATTATATCAAATTGAAAAGTTTTTGTACAAACAAAACAAATGCAGACAAGATTAGAAGGGAAATCAAAGGTTCTGATAAAGGCCTCATTTCCAAAATATATAGAGAATTGACTCTAATTTATAAGAAATCAAACCTTTCTCCAATTGATAAATGGTCAAAGGATATGAATAGACAATTCTCAGATGAAGAAATTGAAACTATTTATAGACATATGAAAATATACTCCAAATCATTATTAATCAGAGAAATGCAAATTAAGACAACTCTGAGATACCATTACACACCTGTCCGATTGGCTAGAGTGACAGGGAAAGATAATGTAGAATATTGGAGGCGATGTGGGAAAACAGGAACACTGATACATTGTTGGTGGAATTGTGAACATATCCAGCCATTCTGGAGAGCAGTTTGGAACTATGCTCAAAAAGTTATGAAACTGTGCGTACCCTTTGATCCAGCAGTGTTTCTACTGGGCTTATACCCCAAAGAGATACTAAAGAAGGGAAAGGAACCTGTATGTGCCAAAATGTTTGTGGCAGCCCTGTTTGTAGTGGCTAGAAGCTGGAAAATGAATGGAATATTATTGTTCTGTAAAAAAATGACCAGCAGGATGAATACAGAAAGGCTTGGAGAGACTTACATGAACTGATGCTAAGTGAAATGAGCAGAACCAGGAGATCATTATATATCTCAACAATGATACTGTATGACGATGTATTCTGATGGAAGTAGATATCTTTGACAAAGAGATCTAACTCAGTTTCAATTGATTAAGGACGGACAGAAGCAGTTACACCCAAAGAAAGAACATTAGGAAATGAGAGTAAACTGTTTGCATTTTTGTTCTTCTTCCCAAGTTATTTTTTACCTTCTGAATCCAATTCTTCTTGTGCAACAAGAGAACTGTTCTGTTTTGCACACATATATTGTATCTAGGCTATACAGTGACATATTCAACATGTATAGGACTGCTTGCCATCTGAGGGAGAGAATGAAGGGAGGGAGGGGAAAAGTGGGAAGAGAAGTGAGTGCAAGGGATAATGTTGTAAAAAATTACCCAGGCATGGGTTCTGTCAATAAAAAAGTTATAATAAAAAAAATATGAATAAGGACCATAGCTATATAAACTATATAGAAGCAGAGAAACTTAAAAAAAAAAAAAAAACTGCTCTGAGTTTCTGATTCCTAGCCCCCAATAGTTATATGTGTGTGAAGTATATAAAGCATATTTCTGTGAAATTTTAAGCCCCTAATGAATTTTTGATTCCTAAGATAAGTGATGGAAAAAAATAATGCCCATTAAAGAAGAATGGAAACTCTGATGATGGTGCTAGCAGGTGGTACCAGAATACAAATCTTTTCTGAATCCTTTTGTGAATGTCATTTGACCTAAAAGTCCCATTATCTATGCTAGTGATAATTTCTATACTAATCATTGCAATAGAAAGACACCTAATAGTAAAAGGTGCTAATCTCTCAAAATGCCATTAATACTTATGATCGTTTTATGATGCAGAAGAAAAAACATGCCCTACACATTTTCAAAATACAATGTCCTTTTCTGCATATCATCAAAATCTTTTTTTCCTCAGCAGGCAACTAAGCTCCTGAGAAGCTTCTAAAGGCATAGTTTTTAAAGCATGGTAAAGTGGAAACACAAAAGAAATCATTAAGAATTTGTCATGATGAAAATAAATGTAGCAAAGAAAAAGACAGTTAAATGAAAGTTTTATTTAGGTTACTACTTTATATGATCCAATTATTGAATTTCAAAATTTTCTCTGAAATGAGTGATGGTCACACACACATATATTTGTATACATGTAAATGTATATGTATATACATATGAACATATATTATTATATGTATATATGTATTTGTGTGTATATACTTCTCTTTAAAATTATTTTGTTATATGGTATGACTCTTTGAGGGGAAGGGGAAAAGATACAGGGGGAAAATGATGATATAAAAAACAGAGATATCAATATAAACTGATTTTAAAATAAATTACTTTTCCCAAGTAAGGGTCTTAGGAGAGATGGGCTGTCTACTTAGAAGTCTTAAAGTAGAAGCTTAATGACCACCTAATGGGTATAATCCAATGCAAATAATGCTTATTTGCAAGCATTAATTGAACTACATGGTCGTTCCTAAGAACCTCTCAAATTCTCTACTGAATTGCAGTTTATGTGACAATCATAGTGGGCAAATAGGAAACTACATTATATAAAAAAGCTTGATGAAACTCAACAAATTAAATCAGCATAAACTTTTATACCTAAGAACGTCCCCACCAAGGTGAGTAGAGTCAAAAATGGACAATCTGTTCAAAAATGTAGTTCAGTGCTATGACATAAAAGAAAAAAAAAAAAAAGAAATGTACCTTGACCACACAAAAGTTCATGCTTCAAAGGCAAAAGATTTTATGAAAAATGGGCCATGCAAGAAATGCTGAGTTTCAAAATAATTTGGAATTATTAACACAGAGATAGATATAAATAAAAATCATACAGTTATCCTTTGCTTTTCTTCTTCAGCATGAAATAATATTTGTAAAGTGCTTAGTGTAATGCATGGCCCAGATTAGGCACTTAATAAATCCTTAATCTCTTTTCTTTCTTTTTCCTCCTGGATCAGCATTTCCTATGCTATGACATTTGCTGCCTCTATCTTAGTTCTTGGCTACTTGGTCTATTTGCTCAACACTGTCTCTGGCAGGTGCTACTTCAGAAAGTTTGTTAGACTTCTGTGTCTGAATCACCTCCTTCCTCAACATCATTTCCCAGAAGCCCTAACACCATCCTCTCTTTGTTTGCACAGACACTATGGGACCAGACCTAATTATATACCCTTTCCATTCATTAAGGGTATAGGCATAAAGGGTTTTTTCAATGTCTCTTCAATTTCCTTCTACAAAGAGAAGTACTAAACAGTTGATGGTATGGTTTTCCTAAGGAAATCAAATATCAATTCAGGTTTAGGGGACCATCACAGATATTTAAGAAAAACTTAAAGCAGAAAAAGAGTGGATTCATATTTGACTAGTGAACTGCTATACCTCCATGTTTTCCTTTGCAAACAGGAATATGAGGTGTGAGGTTCTTTCTTTGTGCAGCCTACACTAATTGTAGAAAATCCACTTCACTTCATATCAAGACAATATAAAAAGGTACATAGCAATCATATTGATGGTAACTTAGAGCTGTTAGTGAGCTTCCACTTTCACTTTTCTTGAAAGTGTATGTGTGTGTTCTTTGAGTTTTGTTTAGAAAAATAACACAAGGTAATGATTATATAAATAACAAATATAAAAAGTACCGACATTCTATGACAAGTTCTTCAAGAAAGAGAATGTGAAATTGTTCTTTCTCTCCCTCTCCTTTCCTCCTTCCTTCTCTCTCTCTCTCTCTCTCTCTCTCTCTCTCTCTCTCTCTCTCTCTCTCTCTCTCTCTCTTTTAATATATCCTTACATCTAACTGTATTGTAAGACAATTTTAATGGATGCTTCTTGCTAATCATTTTGGTTTGTTATTTTCCCCTAGATAATAGATATGAAATTTAAGCCAATGTGTTATTCCGGAATTATCTCTTAATGCTTATAACAATACTGTCTGCGAATTTGTCAAAACAAAACTTATTTTTTTCCTAAATTTATTTAATTGAAGAAACAGACTAAGCTAAAAGAAAAACAGAAAAGCAACACAAAACAAAATGAAACAAAACAAAGGGACATTATCATGTGCCCAGCAGAACATCAGGGAGGTTTCATAACATGTGACAACAAATAACAACTTAAGAAAGTATATATATATATATAAAACATAATTTCATATATATGTATATATATGAAATTATGTTCATTTGTGTCCATTTTTACTTTTTTGTAATTTGTTCTTTTGCTTTCTGCTTCACATTTTATTTATTGTAATATTTCTCCCTCTTTCATTCTTCACCACCCCAAAATAAAACTTTCAGTTAGATGTTACTACTAGTATTTATCCATTAAATATGATCATCGATATAGATGAAGCAAGGGAATAGGAGAAAAACCTGTGCAATTAAAAAAAAAAAAAAAACTATGAGTTTCAAATGTTTCTTGCAGATAACTAGCAATATAGAATGTGATTGCTTGAATTTTATTACAGAAGCTTGCTATTTTTTTCAAAAATGAACAAGTTAAAAAATCCCTGTACCGCAAATAGAGCTCTCAAATATCCTTGATAATTTAACTAGTAAACTATACTACAATGAAACTATTATTGTAGTCAAAATTATTTCATATGATCATGTAGATATAATATCAAGAAATTAAAATTTAAGACAATTTTAGTCAAATATCACCATAACTAATAGTTATAATCTGTTATATGGAATATAAAAAATTCAAAAATTAGAAATATTACAAAAGAAATTTAAAAATATATGTGAAGAGGAAAAAGCCACATATAATCCCCATCATACTATATGCTACTAGATCTGTAATGAAATGCTTTCAGTGAACCTATGGAACCTATCCTTATAATTTACTACTTTTTATTTATTGAGAAAATAGTTATTTATGTATAGTAATCAAGAGAACTTTGGATATTAAGGAATGAAAACAGGTTAGGGATTTATCACAGGACTGTATCTATCTGAAATCTCCCCTCAAAGAGGTGGGGGGGGGCAACGATAATAAGAATAAAATGAATAAAAACAAGTGGATCTACTGGCTGCTTTGTTAGCTCAGACTTTTAATAGTAGTGGATAAATTACTAGGAAAGCAGTTTTGCACTTTCCTTTAAGACATAATGTTGATCTCAATTGTCTTAAGAGAAAGCATTGCATGGATGTGGAACCTGGATACTAGAGTAAAAGTAGGAACTCCCTTATCCCCATCCCATATCATTCTAAATTCCTTTAAATAATAACTCTAAATAAATTTTAGAATGTCAGAACATACAAAAAGATGAAGTACAACCATTTTCCAGCCAAAGACAGTTTAAAGTCAGCAGGAAAGTCACTAAGCATGCAGTCCTGGTATAGACCATTCCAGTGGAGCCCCCAGCCCCAGCCTCATTCATTCATCAGAAGCTTACTAATTTTTCTGGCCTAACAGAAGACAGATCCTAATGCTAGAAATATATCAAATTATTCTGAGGAATTCAGTCAATTATCTCTGTTGGAATTGGAACATTATCTCACACTGAAATGTTGCCCCCATCACCTGGAAGTAATATTAATCCATTAAATCTTAAGTAAATATATTTTATTAATGTTACCATATCCAATGTTCATAAATTCCAAGTTATATGGAAATGTACAGGTTCCAAAACACAGAAAAAGCAGAAATCAAAGGTATGTGGGAATAGATGCATGTAATTTCTGTTTTCATATAGTAGGTTTTTAGCAAATGCTGTCTAATGGATTATCCTGTCAGATAATAAAATTTTAATGTAAATGTTTTTTTGTGAACATATAGAAGAGAAGCTGACTTCCTAATAACTTTTAGTTAACTACAAAAACATAAATGTTACCAATTTAGCATTATCTTGTGTTCTTTCTTAAAACATTAAAAATAAAACAACATATAAATATCTAGACCTATTGTTTTATAGACTTCATTAAACAAGAGAAAGAGAGCTTCTTCTTTATCTTCTCCTTCTTTCTTTATGTGTTCTTTTCTTTCTTCTTTTTTCTTCCTTCCTACCTTCATCTCTTCCCCCTCTTTCCTTTCCTTTCTTCCTTTCCTCCCTCCTTCCCTCCTTCCTTCCTTCCTTCCTTCCTTCCTTCCTTCCTTCCTTTTATACTTCCTTCCTTCCTTCCTTCCTTCCTTCCTTCCTTCCTTCCTTCCTTTCTTTCTTTCTTTCTTTCTTTCTTTCTTTCTTTCTTTCTTTCTTTCTTTCTTTCTTTCTTTCTTTCTTTCTTTCTTTCTTTCTTTATTTCTTTCATTTCTTTCTTCTCCTTTCTCAGAAGTTTGCAGAGATGTGTCAGCAGATCATTCTTTCCACACCAGATCAAATAATGCAAGTAAAGAGCCTAAAATGCAGAAAATTTAAAAAATAGTGGACAAAAATCCAAAACAAATCACCAGACTATGGCTTTTGTACTACTGCCATCCCAAGCCTATAGCAATTTTTACACACCTGAATTTCAGAGTTAACACCTTGAAAATATGCCAGTGTTCTGAAGTCTCTATTTTTTTTCTTATCTTCCTTTTATATTTTTGAGTCTCTAGTTAGTTATCTGTTTTTCAGCCAAATGTACAACCAGATGTTTTTTCTATCTTAGCCTTTTGTTCTTTCAAATTTCTCTTGTATTCCCAGTAAGTAGTTTGTTTCAGATATGCCTCCTTATACTTTGGCTCCTATCCCTTCTATTTTTAGAGAGTCCATAGACTGACATCCCCATTTCCTTGAATTGAGTGATATAGGACGCTGACTTGGAACTTTTCTAAGAACAATCTTCAAGTGAGCTCTGAGAGATCCCCAAATGGTTTTCTCTTTCTCATTACTGAAATTTCCTTCGTTTCTAAGCAAGAACTCTGTTGCCTAATCTTCCATCCCTCCAAAAGCATTATTCTCCATTTCTGTGAGTGGACAGAACATGAAGACTAAGTCATTGTTTGGACATAGCAAGAGGTTGTTATCTCTGTCTCTAGTGTGTAGCAGGGGTTGAAGTTGCCCAGTGCCAACTACATTTCAGTGAACCCCATGTTATTTTATTTGAGTTTTACTGTTCGAGGGACTTGTGTCTTTTTGCCTTATACATTCAGCTTTAGATATACTCTATCTGGTGTTTGTGTATTTGTGTGTTCTTTTGAAGACATTAGTAAAAATTTATTAGTAGTCTTTATCTTGTCCCATTTTGTTGAACTTTTCATTTAAAGAAAATTTATTTAATGCTCTTCAAAGTCAGATTTAGGTGAAAGAAATTAATAAGTGCTTTCTGTAGTTGGTAAAATCTTGAAAAAAATGTTACCTGAGCCACCTTCAGCCTTCCAGATGAAAAGCAAAGACAGCTTTGCTGTGGGCCCAACCCCTGCCTCTGCTTTGCTGAACAAACTCTTAGAAGAGTTATAAGAGCTTCCACAGGAAAAAAAAAAGGCAGGGGCTTAAGAACTGGCACCATCTGTTCACTCTGATAACACTAACAGTCTTATTCACAACCCTCTAAACCCTAAAATCCCTACAGCCTCTGTATCCCAGTCCTTGAATCAGAGGGGAAAAAATTCAAAAAAGGAATTCTTTACCAAACCTTTGAAAGAGGATTACATTGGAAATAGTAATGCATCATACACCCATCCTCTCCTCCATGTGTATGAAGGGAGGAGAAAAAAATATGACACAAGATTTGAAACATGTACACAAGAAACTCAAAATACATAACTGAATAGAAGGGCTGGGGGCCAAGGTGATTTGAGGAGTTAATAGCTAAAGAAAGTACAAATCTGTTATTAGTCCAAATTGTAATTTGTGCATTGACACAATGCCTTTTAATGTTGAAGCGAGATGTATAAGTCTTTTTGTTTAACATTGAAATTCCTAGCCCTTCAGTAGAAATATTTTTACTCAGTTTTGTTTTCAATTAATTTTATTGAGTCTTTAAGTCATTTATCTAGAAAACAGTCACAAAATCAAAATTGAAAGGGACCTTGCTCCAAATTGTACCTAAGGCGGGGGAGCCCTTTTAAAATATGATTAAGTATTCATGTATCTTCAATTTAAAAATCTGTACTGAGGGAGAACCTATTATGTCTTAAACTGGCCTATTGTACCTTTGTATGTTCAAGTACAAAGAAGTGTAATGGATAGGAGGACTAGGAGTAAGGAAGAATTGTGTTCAATTCTACTTTGGACATTTGCTAGCTATATGACTGGGAAAGTCACTTAATATCTCTTAGACTGTTTCATTTTTTTAATAAAAGGTGTATAATAATAGCATTTTTTACAGAATTATGAAAATTAGATGAGGAAAAATGAGTAAACTTTTTATTTTTTAAATGAGATTGTGTGTGTGTGTGTGTGTGTGTGTGTGTGTATGTGATTAACAAAACTCAGGAGCAAGAAATTAAAAAAAATCAATTAAAATAACTATAAACAACATAAAATACTTGGGAGTCTATTTGCAAAGATAAACCCAGGAACTATATGAACACAATTAAAAAAAAATCACTTCACACAAATTAAGCCAAATCTAAAGAATTGGAGAAATATCATTCTTCCTGGGTAGGCTTAGCCAATATGGCCAAAATATGATCATTCTTCCTAAGTTAATTTACTTAATTGGTGCCATATTTATAAAGCCATCAAAATATTTAATAAAAAATTAGAAAAAATGATCAAAAATTCATCTGAAAGAATGAAAGGTCAAGAATATCAAGGAAATTAAGGTAAAAGATACAAAGGAAGCTATACCAAATCTCAAAGTATTGTTAAGTTGAAATCATCAAACATATCTGATACTGGCTAAGAAATAAGAGTAGTAGATCAGTAGAAATAGAATAGGTACACAAGAACAGTAGTTAATTATCATAGTAACCTAGAGTTAGATAAACCCAAAGATGCCAGCTTTTGAAATGAGATTTTTTTTAAAATTATAACTTTTTATCGATAGAACCCATGCCTGGGTAATGTTTTTTACATTATCCCTTGCACTCACTTCTTTTCCGACTTTTCCCCTCCCTCCCTCCACCCCCTTCCCTCGATGGCAAGCAGCCCTATGCATGTTAAATATATCACAGTATATCCTAGATGCAATATATGTGCACAGAACTGAACAGTTCTCTTGTTTCACAGGAAGAATTGGATTCAGAAAGTAAAAATAACCCGGAAAGAAAAACAAAAATGCAAGCAGTTTGCATTCATTTCCCAGTGTTCTTTCTTTGGGTGTAGCTGTTTCTGTCCATCTTGATCATTTGGAACTGAGTTAGATCTTCTCTTTGTCAAAGAAATCCACTTCCATCAGAATACATCCTCATACAGTATAGTTGTTGAAGTATATAATGATCTCCTGTTTCTGCTCATTTCACTTAGCATCAGTTCATGTAAGTCTCTCCAAGCCTCTCTGTATTCATCTTGATGGTCATTTCTTACAGAACAATAATATTCCATAACATTCATATACCGCATATTAAAATATGAATTTTTGACAGGGACTATTGAGAAAACTGGAAAACATTTGGACACAAACTAGATACAGACCAACATCTTATACTAGATAATAATTTCAAAATGGATATATGATTTAGACATAAAGGGTTTCACCATAAGTAAATTAGGAGAGAGAAGAACAATTTACCTGTCAGATCTATGAGGAAGAGAATAATTCATGACCAAAAAAAAAAAAAAAAAGGTAAAGAACATTGTGAAATAAAAAAAAAAAAGATAATTTTTATTATAACAAATTTAAAAAGGTTTTATACAAAGAAATGGAAGGAAGCTGACAAACAGTACTAGACAGTTCCTACCCTTACAGAATTTATGTACAAAGTGCATCTCTAGAAATTAACCAAAGTATCTAGAATTGTCTATGGAAAGTCACTTTCTAAGATAAATTATGGTTTAAAAGAGGATACATCTAGAGGTCATAAAATTCACAATTCTGTTCCAGAAGGCCTTAAAAAGAGGAAAGAATAAAAGAGTCCAAAAAGAAGGAAGTTCTTTTCCAGCTCAAGAATGGTAAAACTTTGCTCATTTTCCACACCAGCAATAAAATTTCCACAGGCATTTCCCATTTTTCATTTCTTGAACTTCAGATAGGGTTTCATGGTCAATAGAGGTGCTAGGTATGGAAATTAGAGGAAAACTGGCAAGAGTGGAGGGAAAACTGTAATGCAAAATGAAAAATATATTTTTAAACTTTTAAAAAATATTACTAATATAAAATATGTGTTGCATGACTTCAAATTTATAAAGGACATTGGATTTATTGCCTTCTAAATTACTTGTGGAAGGAATGAAAAGGAAGAAAGAATTTGAAATAGAAAATAATTTTTAAAAAGGAAGAAATAATTCTTTTGATGCAAATAAGAGCATGGATGAAGTTACTCAAAAGTATAGTGTAAAATCTAATTCAAGAGTCATGACACATATATGAGTCATTCCTGAAACAGTTATCTATATATAGTATATGTAGTACAACAATTGATAAAAATAAAAAAGTAAATCAAAGCTATAGTAATACATTAATAAGAGTTTAGATGATTTATTCTGATTTTGGAAATAAATTAAAGAAGTGTGTGTGTGTGTGTGTGTGTTTATCCCCTCTATATATGCCATTATTTAAACAAGGCAATTTGTGTTGTGACAAACAAGAAGAAATATAAGTAACTACTTTTTGAGAACCAGCACTGATAAGTATAGTAATTCTCATTTTCATGAGGCTAGTCATATAGGGATGACTTATTTGTTCACAACAACCTACAGAACATAAAATAATCCGAAATGGCCCTCAGTTCTGTGTGGCCCTCTTCTGCAGCAATTATATTAAAGTTGTGATAAAGAGCACAAAGGTATAAGACTATCTATAAATATTAATTCATCTTTTGGTATTTTAAATGTAAGAACTTTATCATGTGACCAGCAAATGGATGTAATAATGGAACAACTGAATCATATCAATCTTGTAAATCCTTAGTATAAATGACACTAGAAGGTAGAAGGAAATTGCAACTAAATGAAAATATGACTCATAGTATCTCCTTGAAAATTCAAGGAAAGGAGACAGTAAAATCGATTGTAGTATCTGTCCATTTTCTTATAGGACATTTACTTATCTCTTATTAAAGTGCTCATGATAAGAATTTGCAGGGAAAAAAAACACTGTGAAAATAAGAGCAGTCTTTATGCCAATATCTGTGGCAGAAATTCTCTTAAGAAATTCAAAATGCCCTCCAAATTAAATCAACACGTCTAAATTGTCCCTTTCTTGTGATGAAAAATGACTCATCTTTATGGAGAGATACCTGATGAATTATGAGTGCAGATTGAAGCATATTTTGTTTACTATTTTTTAAACACTAAATGAAAAAATATATTTTCTATGACTTCATATGTAATAGATATTGTATTTTTGTTTTCTTAATATGTTGTGCAGAGAGTAGAGGAAGAAAAAAAATAGACCCAAAATATTTTTTAAAAAATTTTTTGATACATAGATAAATATAGATGAAGTTTCCAAAATATACATTATAAAGTATAATCCAAGAGATATGACTCATATGATAGTTTTTCCCAGAAGCTATTGTTGTATAACATATAGTCAAACAATTGATAGAGATAAAAGTTAAATTAAAATTAGAAAAACATGGAAAAAATATGGTACCAAATTACAATAATTTCATCCTAATTTATTCTCATATATTGTTAATGGCACAAATAGGGGGAAAGATTGGAAAATATGTGAATACTAATTGTAGCAATTGTAAGCAGAAGTCAAGATCCAAATAAACAGCGGGAGATCTTAGAATTCTTACAAGGTGCTAAATAAGTGAAATTGAGGAGACAGTGGTTAAATCTAGTTTAGGATTGACTTAATCCTACAACAAATAATGGTTTCCTAATGATATAATGATTGGTGTGTACTCAATGTACAGCATATAAGTAAGAAGCTCTTAGGGCCAGAGACACAGGGCCACTCTTGAAGGTGGAGACAGATTTATTCCATTTTCCACGTTTGTGTTGGCTGAAGGCTGAAGCTGGCAGAGACAAAGAATTAGCAGCAGAAGCTCTTGGAACCAAGGAGAGAGATAGGCCTCTAAAAAAGCTAACCCATCCCAAGGAAGGAAACAATAAAGAATTTGGGTTTTATTTGGATTTTAACTCCTGGCTGCATTTGGGGTGATTACACTGAACTGAAACTAAGGCTGCCTCTAGAAGCCCCCTGAGAACCCTGCTCCCAGAGAATAGTATGTTTTAGAGAAGAGAATATTACAGAGAGAGAGAGAGAGAATGCAATAGAACAACAACAAACATATAATTGAATTACCTCCTAAACTAAGAATTATGGTAGTGGAGGGATACATAACTTTAGAATATTGATTCATTTGTAAAATTCTATGGAAATGGATGTTGGAAGATAATCAATAATCATTTATTATCTGATAACTTAAAAATGAAAGCATGCATGGAAAAATAAAATATACATAAAATATGTCTGTATTTCAACAAACACAATTTTAAAGTAATTGTCAAATATGTGCTTAAGAAAACTTGAAAAAGAAAAAAAATTCACAATATTTGGAAAAAGTCTGAAAGCCTTCTTTTGCCATGAAAGTATAGCATGTGACATAGTAAGAGCAAGTAATGATCGGATCTTGTAATCCATTGGTACCTGACCCCAAAAGGAAAAGAATTCATGGAAGGCAACCAATGTATTGGTTAGATACCATGTTCCAAATTTATGAGAAGAAATGACTGAGAGGCATCCAACATGGGCAAATTTTATTAGATTTCAAGGGAAGATCTAGATTAGTAATGATCTGTGGGGTACCAAATTCTCCTTGAAGCACATTTTCTATTTGTCTTCTAGTCATCTTTTCTGACATATTTTGTTCTCAGGAAATGTATTTGAAATTGGTGCTTGTTCATCATATCCTGATATAACATAAATTTCCTGACCCCTATGCATAAAGCTATGACATATAATCCTGTAATGTATCATATGGATCCTAATTATTTGATAGTATATGATATCATATGGATCATACTTATCATAATTATTATCGATCACAAAGCTTTTTTTCCCCTTAGCACTTTAGAAATGTGTGTGTGTGTGTGTGTGTGTGTGTAGTATGTGTGTGTTCATGCCTACATTCATATATTTGCACATATGTGCATGGTAGCAAGAAAAAAAAAAGATTATTTTTAAATCAAATGATCCTCAAAAACAAAACCATAGCTAGTCAAAATCATCTTGCTGTTCCATTCCCCATGTCTGAAAATGATCTACAGGAAAATAATAACTGGGAGCATCGTTTGTGTAAATGAGAAAAGAGCCATGGGAAAAAAAGATTTACACCTCTGGTGTTACTATAGAATACAAGTAGAATCATCTGCAAAGAAACCTCAGAAGTTAAGACTCCCCATGCAACAATAAGTTACAGTGTGATTGCACAACCCACCAAAGATGTCCAAAATAACAGTACTAATAGCTGCTTCAGGCACCTAGCCCTACAGAGGAACAGTCAATTATTTTTGTATTCTTGAAGAGATGGCTCTGCTGCCTCCTGGAGGCTTGACGTGTCCTGGATACTCGTTTTCACCATCAAAATGGAAATGGTAGAGGTAGCCTTCAATAAGTAGAATGCATGGCCATTTCAGAAAACTACTACATTAAATGAAACATGAATTAACTACCTCTCCCTCTCTTTCTTTTGGTGTGTATGTTTCTGAATGTGTGTGTGTTCTGATTTCTAGGTGCTTCTGATTGTATTATATATATATATGTAATGTATATATATATATATTCATATATAATACACACACACATATGTATATATACAAAGAGAGAGACAGAGATAGAGAGAGACAGAGAACGGAGGGGGAAGGAATCAATGTTAGCATTTCCAGAGTAAATATTGACATACTCCTGGACTAATTCCCTTTTATCGTTGTAAATGTTATGGTAAATTGTTACCCTGTATATTTATTCTCTTTCCTTTACCTTCTTTTGTGATATCACAATGTTTAAATTGGACTAAAACAGCTTTGAATAATACTTTATCTTGTTCCCTAAATCACCCATAATATTAAATCACTTTACTACTTCTCTTTCCCATTTTCTACAGACTAGTCAGTTTTCAACAGGACACTTTAAAAAAAAAACAAAAAAACAAAAAAAAAACAAAGAAAAAAAATTTTTTTTGAGAACCAACATTATTCCTTTTGCTAGACCCTGATGCAAAACAAGACGAAACCCACAAACAAACAAAAAACAGTAAAGTATCATGTTTTCAAAATATGTGGAAATTTAAAGTTTAACCCTCTGAATATGAGAAGAGGAATGTTTTAAATATTTTTTCAATATTTAAACTTCTAAAACTTTCTTTAAATTTTATAACATTTATACTGCATTTGACTATTTTTCTTGTGAATTTTAAGTTATGAATGAAAGAAATAAAAAGCATTTATGGAATGCTTACTATGGGTCAAGAATTCTGCTAAGCAATCAGGATGCAAATATATATACTATACTTTGCCATAAAAGTTTTATACTCTCTCTGTTTCCCTCTCTCCTTCTCTCCTCCTCCTTCTTCCTCTCTGTCTCTCTTTCCCTCTTCCTCCCCCTCTCCCTCTGTCTCATATTCTCTTCTTCCTTTCCCTCTCTTTCTGTTTCTCTCTCTCTCCCCCTCCTTCTCCCTTCTTCCCTCCTCCTCTTTCCTTCTCCCCTTTCCCTTCCTCTCTCTCTCCCTCCCTCCTTTTTCTCTTTATCTGTCTCTCTCTCTTTCTCTCCCTCCCTTCCTCCCAATTGTGTGTATCTCTTTCTCTGTCTTTCTGTGTCCCCGTGTGTGTCTCTCTCCCTGTCTCTGTCTCAGTCTGTCTGTCTGTCTCTGTTTCTGTCTCTCTCTGTGTGTCTCTCTCTGTCTCCATGTGTGTATGTATCTTTCTCTCCTGTCGTATCTATGTATGATAATTGAACGACACAATAGGAGAGACAATGGATAAACCATTTTTGGGTGGATGAGATTAGGGAATTTCTATGAATAGTTCATAAACCATTAGACATGGTATTTTTCTCTACAAATTCTTATCACCTTTTGGGAAAAAGTTCTCCTTTCAGTGACAGATGAAAACTATACACATTATACATTACTAGGACTCTAGCGGAACCGTGAAGAAATATATCCTCATCATTCAGTCTGAAAAGTAGAGCTCTCAATTCCTTGTTGCCTGAGAGCATGAAGCTACATGGGATTCAGTTAATTAATAAACTAAATCTACCCTTGTCTAAAAATCCCCTGAATATTTCTCCATGGCATTTTAGACTCTTTGGAATTTGACTAAAGTTTAAGGGAGATGTGACTGTGATTTAAGTAGTTTAGTAGCAATGGCAGATATAACAACTGAAGACCAGACTAGGTTCCCCATCAACCATTTATTCCTAGCTTTTATAATTGTTTATTCCTTTGCAATTGATTTTCTAACCCTCTAAAGTGATCCACAACATGTAAGTCTTCTGTGAACAAATTCTTTTTTAACCATCTATATGGATATATGCGAGTCTAGTTGCCTTATCTCTGGGGTAGCAGCAGTGGGGTAGCAGAAAGATTCAATACATTAAGTCTGCAGTAGGGGAGATCTCTGCTCCTGCAGTCGGGCCATACTGTGAACAGAAGGAAACCATTTCAAGATCGGAATATTTTCTTCATGAACTCAAAAAACTCGGGAGATATAGGTCACAGTATATTGAGAAGGAGGAGGAAAGTACCCACCTAAGAGGTGGCAAGACAGATTATATGGAATTTTAGACATGGAACAAATTGTAGTTCCTATTTTCCATTTTTGCAGAAAAGTAAATTAAGCTCAGAAGAGGCTAATTCTCTTCCTTCTAAATCATTGATGAGCTAGCATTCTCATCTCTTAGTAGAATAAAAGCTTCTTAAAGGCAAGTTGTTTTTTTTTCTATTTTTCTCTTTTAGTTTTCTATGTCCATCTTGTAGCACACTATTTGCAAATTTTCACACAAATTTATCCCACCCCCATCCTTTCCCATCTACTCTCTAGACCTTTTGGGGTAAGGAACTCTGACTGAACAAATTTTCTCTACTAAAGTAGATCTTCAACTGCTCTACAATTTATGCATTCAGAAAGTCATATGTAGGTTTTTGACCCATAATTTGTCAGATCCAACACTGGAACCAGTACCCTTCTGATTCAAAGATGAAGTGGTTTGTCAATTCCTCTATGGCTTCTCAATGTACATAAATTATGCTTTACAAATGATTGTTGAATTGACATTCTGACTCTCCCTTTGAGGTGGATTTCATTTCTAATAAATGAATTTCTGGCAATAGAAAAAAACATGCTCTTGAAATGCATTTTATTTATTAGAAGTATCATTTTAGGTACTTTTTCTGATACTCTATCAGTAGCTCTAATTACTCTAATTATTCAAACAGTAATTAGGGATGGGTTATGTACAACTTACTGAGATTATCTCTGAGAATACAATAATGGAAATGTCTTTCCTATCAAGGATTTTTTTTTAAGGCATATGGCATATACACAATTATCAAAAAAAAAAAAATTGGAAGGGAATAGCATTAACTGCAAAAAAAGAAGAAAGGTTCCACAGAGTTAGTAGTACCTGAGTAGGACCCTAAAATAAGTGACTCTTCAAGGGTTTAAAAAAATTCTAAATGCCTCATACCATTAGGAAATGGAATACTTTTTTGGGGGGAGATAGAGGAGAAAAAAGAGGAAGGAGATGTAAAGCCTTGTTTAGAAAATATCACATCCTCCAGTAAGGCTAGAACATAGAGTACAAGGGGAACAAAGTAAATTAAGGCTTGAAAGCTAGTTTGGAGTCAGAGGGTAGAGAATCTTAAATGGTAGGGATATTCAAGTTATATAGTAAAATCTAAGGATTGGTAAAACTTTATAAAAATTGCCATTATCCTGTGATTTTAAAGTCCTCCATCATCTAGGTCTAGGTACCTATTCAATCTTTTTAAAAATAACTATATCTATATTCCCACATAAATCTTTCCATCAGGCCCAAATCTCCATTGATCTATGAACTAATGTAGGTCTCCATTTGTACAAATTTGCTCATATTCTTCTTCTTACATTAAATGTAAACCATACCTATCTTCCAAGGCTGAGTTAAGTCTACTTATTTTCTGCCACTGTCTTTAACAACTTTATTCAAGACGATTTTATTCCTTTCTTGTAATTCATAAAATTTTCAACTCCTTTTGTTATTCAGTCAGAACTTTCTCATTATGATCAGTTTTCTATGAATGTCTATTTTCTTCCAACAGATGGAGATTCCTTAAAACGAAGATTATGTCCTATGTTTCTGTCTGACCTTCTCCATTTCCCAACCTAGCCAAGTACATTTAGTTGTTTTTAACTGTTTCAAAAAGAATGGGGGAAAAAAGTTTCTTAGTTCAAGGAAAATAGTCTTCATTTGGGTCATCATGACGACATATGAAGTGACTTCTGTAGAGGAAAAACCCCTATAAAATCAAGAAAAAACAACATCTTTATGAAGTTTATTTCATGCCACTGTTCCTGATACTATGATTTCCCCAAATAAACTCTACTCCCCTCCCCACCCCCATATTTCAACCTCTTCCCCAGTAAATTCAGCAATGGCAAGTTTAAATGAAAACTTCAGAAAAGGCAAAGTCTTATTTATTTTTGGAACCATTCTTTGTGTCCTCTTTTAGCTAAACAATAAAATAAGAGATTGTTTTAGTTGAACTTTGGGGAAGGGAGAATCAAGAAACTAAACCAACTGAAGATATCAGATAGGTCTTCTATTCACTTGGTGAGTAAACTTTTCCACCAAATAAAATCCTGATGGAACTTAAGGATAGATGTTCTAATATAATCATTTTGATGGTTTGGTTCTATATCCTCACCTTCCTGAATAGCAAACTTTTGTGAAACACTCTATTTTAGAAAAAAAATCCTTGCCTATAAGAAAGGATATAGGATCTGATTTTGACTCTGGAGGTGTTCAGGTGAGCATGCAATACAATTTGCTTGTATATGTTGTTGGGTTGAATGGAGCCAAATCCAATTAAATGGTAAGCAAGTTTATCAAACTAGCCCTATATCCCCAAACCTTGTAAGTTAAGGATTCTTCTCTCATAATAGAAATACAGAATTCTTTAATTCTCAGTTTTCTCCCATTTCCACCATTATCAAAGGTATTTTATCTTCTCTGACATCTAAATTTTCATCTTCTATATTATTCTTGTCTCAAATGAACCTCACTTAGGCAATGTTTGCCCACATTCAAAGTTCGTTGTTATGTCAAATTCCAATCCTGTCCTCCAAAGCTCTGGGCTATACAATATATTTCCCTAATATTGCATTTGTTGGATGATAAGAAAAGATGACATGTAACCAGAAAATAGATTTTTAAAGGCAATTTTTAATGTACCAAGAAAAGCATTCTGGAAATAAATTATTTTTTATCTTCGAGATTCAATCTGCCTCAGGTTACTTTCTTGGGATAAGAGAGAGACAAAGCTAAAGTAGATAAATGAAAAAAAAATCAAAAGTTTGCATTTTTGAGTATTCCATTTGATATTTAGGGTATCACACATACATACACACAAATATGTGTGTGTATGTGTGTGTGTGTGTGTGTGTGTGTGTGTGTAATGTGTTTGTGAAGTGAATACAAAAACCTGAATATACAATATACAACAAACCTGTGAAAAGTAGCATTTCCTCCTAGGCCATCCTCTTGATCCTCAGTCAGACAACTGTCAATAATTTCATGTATCTTCTTTAGCATGATGCCAGTGGGTATAACCAAACTCTTTTGATAAATATCCTAGAGAGAACTGCAAAAGGCTATTATTTGTAAAAATAATGGGAAATGTATTACATTGATCTGAGATTGCCCTGAGTAACATCAAATTGTTCCAGGATTGCTCCGAGCAAACCCTGACATATATACTTTACTGGTGATGCTCTAAAAGTCAATCGTTGTAAACTCTTGAGAGTCAAATCTTAAATTTTCAATGTGAGTATTTATACTTTAGCATTCAACAAATTATGCAAATGACTACTTGATTTATTATGTTGGTGGTTTCTAGACTTAAGTAAATGTAAGAGGTGAGATTTACATGTCTCCCTGATCCAAAATCTCTCTTGCTATCTCTTGTTATACTTCATCATACTTTTCTGGATATCATTCAGAAAAACAAAGAAACATGAAGTAACCATGAATTCATATTGAGATTTCTTTGTACGATTATGAGAGGCCTGCTAGCTATTGCCTTTTTTCATATGTTTAGTAAAGTATACTAAATTAAGAAGGAAGAGGTTTAATTTTTAATTTAATAAATGTAGCAGATAATTTATCATAAGAACCCCTGATCATTTGAGTCCCCCAATCCACTTCATAAAATTCCAAAGGGTTAGGTTTTTGCAAAGTTTACTTGCATTTAAAAAAGTCAGACCGCACAGCTGAAGCCTGGCAAAGACAATAAACTTGCTCCTGGGAATGAATTACCTTCTGTCTTTTCTTTTATCCTTATTGTCCTGAGAAAATGAGACAGACTGAGTTTAAAAGCTAGGGAAACAAACTTGGTCCAATCAGTCAAGAAATCTGCAACTTGTAGAATACTTCTTTTATAGTGCAACCTAAATGAGAGGACATTTCTCTCTCCTTTCCTCTTATCATGGTGAATGATATACTGCAGCGACAACACATGGCTCTAGAAAACATGCTTGCAAGTGACCTGAGAAGGGATTTATGGAGATAGAATTCTGAACTCCAAACTTGGGTAAGAGGCTTTGTGTGCTTCTTATCCAGAAGATGGCAGACCTCTAATCTAACACTCTGGGAATGCTGAATTAGGGGGACTTTTAGATTAAAGGTACTGGTTCTCTGTGATAAAATCTGCCAGGGTCTTAACCAAGACTTTCAGATTGGCCTAAATTAGAATTAGTGGAGTTTATGTCCAACCAATAGATCAATATTTCTAAATGGAAACAGATTCCGTCAGCCCAGTAGAGCACCATGCATTATGAAGAAGTTTCCCCTAGTGAGAAAAATGAGGAACAACATGAGATAATATCGGGGAAGTCCTTTTGTATCTGATTGAAGTTTTTCCATTCTAAAATGAATCCTTTCATCTCTGTGATTGTTCACTCTCCCCATGAAAGCAGTTTCTATTTATAAGAGTGTAGATGTTTTTTATTGCTGGTTTCCTTTTGGGGGAAAGAGAAGTGCTCTGCTGTAAATATTTCCACTATCATGTCTTTGCTTTTGAAATAATATTATCCTCTAAGTCACTATTGAATAATAGCATGTGAATAGAGGCTCATGAGCTTTACTTTTAAGATGATGGATCCCGCAAACGTATCTAAAACAGGGGGCAACTCATTCAATATACTATGTAGTTATTTGAATTATGAAAAGGTAACTCATAAAGACATCAGCCATAATTTTACTTAGAACAATTTGAATTTTCTACAGTATTTTTCAGGACTCTAATGGCAAAAGAGAAATTTGTTCATCGATATACTTTGTCAGAATTCTGAATACCATAGTAGAATGATCATTAGTGTCTAAATGAAACAAGAATACTAAAATGTTCTATAGGTAATCAAGAAAAGATAAAATTAGGGCAGCTATGTGGCACAGTGGATAGAGTACTAGTCCTGAGTTCAAATCTAATCTCAGACACTTAATACTTCTAGCTGTGTGACTCGGGACAAGTCATTTAACCCCAGTTGCTTCAGCAAAAAAAACAAAAACAAAAACAAAAAACAAAGATAAAATTATACTTTAAAACAATTCAATTTCTTGTGTGTTGTGTATCTTTAATTTGTGAAGAAAAAGCAATGAGATGGAATAGAGAGAATTCCTTGCAAGTAGGAATTCTGTCTCTAGCATGTCCTAGTTATATAACCATAGCAAAGTGATCTTAATCTCTCAGTGACTAAGCCAACTTTCTAAGACTATTCATTTACACAAGTTGTGGATTTATATCTCTCCAAAGAGTTTTTATTTGGGAAGTTCTCTACTCTGATAAAAATACAGTTTGGAAGGTGGGGTTTAGGTAGAAGGTTGGAGAAGCAATAATCCATAAACTATTACATAAACACTTACAAATATTTATATATCTGGCATATGAGGTGATGAGGATGAGGGTAATTTCAATCTGAATCCTAAGTGATGAAATTAAAGAAAGTGGGGGATGAATAATTAGTAATCATCATCATCATTTGTATAACTCTATATGTGCTAGCACTTTACAATTATATGCTTTTTTTGTTCTTCACAGTAAATATGGGAGCTTATGTTATTATTATTTTCATTTTGCAGATGGGAAACCTGAGGAAAGCACAACTTAAATAATTTGCCTACTATCTCACAATTAATAAGTATGTAAGGGCAGATTTTGAAGTCAGATTTTCCTGATTCTCTGACCAATGCTCTCTATCCACTGTACCATCTAACTGACAAAAACAAGATAATAGTATGAATATGTTAAATTCAGTACAAAGATCTATCTATACCCTGTTAGCCTTTATGCAGTATGAAAACATTTCTTAGAAATCTTTTTTCTAGCCCCATAAATAAATGGAATTTGCAAGGCAGCTGAGCACTGACTAGCTTGGTGACTTTTAGAAAACCAAACCTGAGAGCCTAAGAGATATTCAATTTAGAATCAAGACTGTGACAACAACAGCTTCATAGGATTAAATCTCTAAACACCTTTACCAGAAGGTGAGGCATTTTTAGATGAAGAGTGTCCTTCCTCCCTATAATTACTCAATAGAGTTATTCACCTGCTAAGAATCATAGCATCCAACAAAAAGACAGATAGATAAAGATAGAGAAAAGAAACAACTAGAGACATAGATTGAAATATATAGTGAGAGAGAGTTAGGGGCAGGAAGCAACTTCTAATGGCATGACCCTTGGTAGCAGAGGAGATATTAAAAGGAGAATGAATCCTGGAATTAGGCGTTAAATTTTGAGGAGAATCAGACCTAGATATCCTAACTAAAATGGATATTCCTGCCCCCAAAAACATAGGCTCCAGGTAGTAGCAGCATGAAGGAATTGAAAAGAGTGACATTATGGTCTTGAAGTACTGAAAACTGGAGTTTTCCATGCCATATGTATTTCTTATGTGTGTGGCTTATTACCACTGTCCCATGAACTCAAACTTCTAATGATATTGTATTTATTTGGGGGAAATGAACCCTACATTTAGAGAGAAAATATTGTACAGCCACTGCTCTTATTCTTGTATCTTAATAGATGTCTTTGCTTTGAGATATTTATGCCAACAATAGTGGGGACTTTTGAGCTAATATTTTAGAAGTGTAGCCACACTCTAGTCATTTTGAATCCTAAATGGAAATCAACTTTTGTTGGACCTAACCTGTGAATGCTACCATGAGTTGTGGTTCAATACTTCACTCACCAGAATATTTCATTCTCCAAACTGTTATATTTGGATTACTGGGGAAGAGGATTTTCTCTAGAAGCAGCATTTTAGTGTGTGTGTCACTTCTATGAATGAAGTGGGGAGGTCAAATAAAGAAACCTACTGCATTTTATTGCAAACTCATAAAGTGTGTGTATAGCTCACATAAAGTATATAGTGGGGAAGTAAGTTATTTACTGTGAGAACCTTAGCTATTAAATCATTTATATACTCCTAAAGAATTTGCATAGAGGAGAGAATAAGTCCTAAAAACACATTTCCATGAGTTCTCCTTTGATTTCTTTCACCAAATAAAACATTATAGCTTATGATTTCTCAAAATGTATTGTAATATTTAGCATTCTTATTCATTGAGATAATTGCAAAAAGGGATTTCTAGTGGCATTAAAGCCCAGTTATGGTCTTTTTTAATTTCTTTGAATAATATCTGAACTTAGTATTTTTTAAATATATTTAAGAAAATATCATTATTACTGAGTTTAAGTAAATCCAGAGTCATTTGAAATTCTGTTGCTTTTCTCAAATTCAATTCAAATTAAATAAACTATTTTTTTCTTGAGGACCTCTCGTGTGCAAGGTCTGTGGAAAACATAAACATTATAAGGCACAATCCTTGACATCAATTACTTAACAGACTCGTGGAGAAATCTCAGGTTTTTTTTTTTTTCTTCTTTAAGAATTCAATTTAATTTATAGCATGTCTACTATACTCCAGGCAAGGGATCCAAAGACAAAAATGAAAAAGTCCTTGCCTTTCAAGCATTTATACTTTTTTGAAGCAATACAGTATGTATTCAATGAAATAAATACAGCATAATTTGGGGATAGAAAAAGCAATAATAAGCTAAAACAGGGTGGGGAGATAACTGATATCTCTGTTAAAGAATGCTTTTTATTAAGTATTTTCTATATTCTGACATCAGAACAGAACTAAAGAATCAATAAAATCTGGTAGCTCCAGCAGATGAAATGAATTTTTCTTTTGATTCTCTTTCTATGACTATTATTATTGAACCCTAACATATTTATCAACTCATATTTCCATATTTTTCCATAAATGTCACAAATATTTGTAAGCTTTTCATTTTCAAGGTAAAGAGAAAGGTTTGGCCTAGAAGTGGTAGATGGGTGGTATATGACAATTTTAAAGCTGATCATTCAATCCAAAGTGTGATGGTACAAATTTTTGAGATATTAATAGGAAGATAATAATGACTAGCTAGCAGATACAATGAGAGAAATTTAACATGTTGATAGACTAAAAAAACGGAACTGCTAGAATGTTTGTCATCAATATTGCTTGCAAAGTAATTGATTCAGGAATTAACTGGGAATCTTTTCACCTGGGGCAAAAACAATTAGATGAAAGTGTCCTTGCCATTGCCCAGAAAGTTTAGTTCTTAACACTTTCTGTGACAAAGGGGATAGCAGGCCCAGTGAAAGGGATCATGACAATGGAAATGTAAGTTTGGGGCCTGGAGGCTGGTTAAATAATGTATTGGTAAAAGTCCACAGATGAATGAGAAAGGTCTGAGAATCTTGGTTACCTCTGATAGAAAATGTCTACTCTCCCAGCATGCCATGGCCTAGGGGCTGATGCATGGTTATCCCATGCTACTTATATTTCTGTCCATTGCAGTGATCTTCCCACTAATAACACATTGACTCTATTTCTATAACTGAACTGATATTTTTAATTTCAGCAGATTATAAAAATTGTATGTTTTTTAAATTTAACTAATAAACTCTTTATAGTTCATTATAGCTTATTCTTAATCATTTAATAAGACATGATTAAAATCCAATAAATGTAAGCAATTACAAATCTTTTTTCCCATGATCTGCCCCTAAGATTAACAAAATGAAAATAAAATATAACTGAAATGTTTAAACTTGAAGGAATAAACTTATGTTAAATTAATTGTAATTCAATCAGTGTTCTAAAATATTGAACATAAAAATAGATAAGTTTCAGGGCAAAAAACAAGATGTGAAAATATTTTTGCATCAACTGATTTAAATTCAGGAGTATTTAGCACTTGAAAACTTTTTGGATCATTTATATACTATTTGGTATCAATCATGAAATCTACAATGTACACCTATTTAGTAAAGTTGTAATTGGGGGACTTAGAATTCACAAAGGTATTGTGTTCAGTATTGACATGAGATGACCAAGAGAAAAGAAATCTGGGAGCTGAGTATTAGAATCCATCCCCATTTCACAAAATATTACATTTCCTTATGTTTTCTTTTATTCTTCACAATGAGTAGCTAAATATCTTGAATGTTACTAATGAATTAGCTAGATGATAATTTAGTTTTGGGGCAGCTGGATGGCATAGTGGATAGAATTCCAGGCTTGAATTCAGGAATCTCATCTTTCTGAGTTCACATCTGACCTCAGTAACTTCTTAGTTTTCTGATCCTGAGCAAGTTATTTAATCCTGTTTGCCTCAGTTTACCTGTCTGTAAAACAAGCAATAGAAGTAAATGGCAAGCCATTCTAATACCTCTGCATAGAAAACCCCAAACGGAGTCACCAAAAATCAGACACAAATGAAATAAAGGAACAACAAATTAGGTTTTAGCCTTACCTTTTAGCCTTATAAACTAGGAGCAATGTTAACTCTTCACTCTCTCACCACCATCACTACCTCATATACAATCTGTAGCAAAGGCCTGTTGATTCCACCTTCTTAAGATTTCTCAAACATGCCCCCTTTCTCTCCTTTGACTTTGCTCCTACTAGTGTAGGCTTTCATCGCCTAATGCTTGGTTATTGCAATAATCAGTTAATGGATATGGTTACCTCAAGTCTCTCATCATTTCAATTGATCCTCCTTTGCTGTGAATGTTCATTTTCAATCATGCCTGGCTTTTTCAGACCCCATTTGGAATTATCTTGGCAAAGATACTAGAATGGTTTATCACTTTCTTCTCTAACTCATTTTACAGATGAGAAAACTGAGGTAAATAGGGTTAAGTGACTTGTCCAAGCTTACTCAGCTAGTGAGTGTCTGAGAACATATTTGAACTCAGGTCTTCCTGACTCCATGTTGGCACTAATCAACTAGATGCCCCCTCCAACTTCTAATCAGACACTAAAGTGATTTTCCCAGAATGCAAGTCTGATTCTGTTGCTTCCAACATCAAATACAAAAATCTTCTGTCTGGCATTAAAAGTCCTTTACAACACAACCACCTCCTAAGTTTCCATCGGCCAATGCATAGACATCGTTCCATTGTTTACACATTGTTGAATTTTTTCTCCCAATGAAATTATCTTGCTGGAAGTTCCATGAACAAGAAACTGTTTTCAACTATAATCACTTTCTCTGTCTTTCTCCCATACTGAGAACATTCTCCCTCCTCTCATCCAATTACTGGCATTCCTAACTTCTTGAAGTCCCAACTAAAATCTCACAAAGTCTTCTACATCCTTTCTTAATTTTATTCATTGACTACACTAAAGTCTTTCTCTGTATGGATCACAACAAAATGGGGCAGTACCAGATCATCATATTTATTTCCTGAGGAATCTATAGGCAGACTAAAAAAGCAACAATTAGAATTGAACATATAACATAGAATAATCACTTGATTTAGCACTGGCAAAGAAATATGTCAAGATTGTATTTTGTGACTTCATTTATTTATGTTCAGAGTATATCAGATGAAAGGTCAGGAAGGATGAATCAAAAGCTGGAATTACAGTTGCCAGGGGAGATATCTGTAATCTAAGATATGCAGATTATAGTGTTCTGATAGCACAAAGTGAAAGAGAATTAAACCTCTTGATCAGAGCGAAAGAGGAGAATACAAATGTTGGCTTGAAGCTTAACGTCAAGATGAAAAAGAAAAAAAAAAAAACACTAAGATTTGGCAACTGGTGATATCATTTCTTGGCAAATATAAGGAGAAGATGTAGAAGCAGTGTCAGATTTTATATTCTTCTCAAACATCATTGTAGACAGTGACTACAGCCAAAAAATTAAAAGATACTTGCTTCTTGGAAGGAAAGATAAGGCAAATCTGGAACAATACTAAAAGACAGGTATCACCTTGCCAAGAATGGTTTCTATGGGTTTTCCAGCTGTGAGAATTGGATCCAGTATCACAGAATCTATGCTTTCAAATTGTGGGGCTGGAGTCCATTTGGGAATCCCTTGGACAGCAAAGAGGTAAAAATCACTCAACATTTAAATAAATTAATTCAGTGTCTTGCCTAGAAGTTCAAATAAAGAACTTGAATCTTAACTTTGCCCACACAATGAAAAGAGTGTACTCAATGGAAAAGTCTGAAGACAAAAGGGAAAGGAAATGCAGAGGAGAGATAGTGACATGGAAACAGTGAACATAAACTTAGCCAGACTTCAAGAGGTAGTGGAGGATTAAGAGGCTGGTGTAAAATGTTCCATTTTGTCATGAAGCATTGGAAAAGATCAAATGACTGAATAAAAACAAGTCATCCTGTATAGCTTGCTTTTTATGTATTTTGTAATTGTTTGCTTTAGGTTGTAAGATGTTTAAGGACAGATATTGCCTTTTGTCCCTTTTTTGTATCTTCCACTGTAGTACCTAGAAGTATGCACTTAATAAATATTTATTTGTGTCTAAATGAGATCATTGGATGCCATATTTGAAATACTTGTAGAATTTCTCTACACCCCTACAAAATAAATGGACCTCTTCTGCAATCATTCTGATTTGGATCACCTAATCTGTGTTTGGAGATAGTTATCGGAATAATTATTTCCTGAAATCTTTGCAATCACAATTATGTCTCCCCCATATGCATATAGTGTGTTTTATTGATAGTGTGTTTTATTGAGTAACTTATATGTAGGAATTGATAATCATTGTTATGAAGTTTGTTATAACAAGCCTATATTTATATGTTATTTATCTCTTCAAATTAATTCCATTTTAAAATTAAATTTTTTTTTAGCAAAAATGATAAAAATATTATAAACAGGCACTCAGGGTTATATGAAGCAAACCAACAAAGATTATTGCTCTAGGGAAGAGGGAAAATATTTTAATGTATTTGTCAAAATAACCAATGGGAATGTTGGACAGTAAGATTAGATGCTTAAGAAATTACATGGGATTGTTTTTCTTTACAGTAGCTATTATAGTGCTTGAAATACTAAACATTAAAATAATTTCTTTTTGTTTGATTTTGTCATCAGAAAGATCAGTCATTCTCTATGCATATATATCTCCAATGAGATGAAACATTAATTTGTAAAGTAACATTTCCCAAACTTAGATTATTGATATTATTATTGTTATATTATTGATATAATTATTATTAGATTATTGATTAAAAACATGATCCTCATATGTTTTTAATACTATAAAATTGTATATTTGACTTTTTTAATGAATTCTTTTTTTTTGTCTCATGCATAGGACTCAGCAGGTTTTTGTGCCAAATCTAACTTTATTTGCTGAAACTTAAACTAATTTAGCAGAAACTGGAATTTACTTGAATTATTCTGCTAAGTGTCAGTGCAATTTAATTGTAGAAAATGAGATTGTCTCCATGTGAAGAAAATGACCAGCACTGATCAAAATATGTAGTTCTCTCACTAATTATTAATGAACAATTTTCACAGTCAAAGAATCAGTACAGATAGCTGTGATCCATATGGATAATAGATCATTGATCATACATTGAATAATTTCTATATTATAACAGGCTTATATATTCAAACTGTGCTGACTCACTCTCATTCTCTGTATCTCTCTCTGTCCCTAGCATATTACATTTATTAAATTTTAATTATTATTATATCAAATAGAAAAATCACATTTCAAAACTCATTAAATCTGTGAATTTCATGGATTCAATCTGCAAGTAGTACTTATTACATGAAAGAAAATGGCATTCATGAGATATTTAAGGATAACATTAATAAAATATTACCATAATTAATATTACTCCCTCTTTGATCTAAAATATAAAATCTTGGATTTCTGCATACCTATATAATTATATTTTCAAAAATGTTGAGATACCATGACGTGACCTGGTTTTTGATTGTGGCCATTTTTATGTATAATGTGATAATCATCTGTGGGTTCTTAGTTTGCCTTTGCTATTACCCAAATGCTGAGTTATGGGATCCTGACAAGAGGGAGTAGCTAGCCACCTTGACCTTTGATGCACAGTAAGTTTTCTGCCACATTGCAGAAATGCCCTTGTTGAGCAAGGAGCAATGATTTGTGATCATGGGAATGAGTGTTGAGCCAGAGGGTCACAGCTAGTTGGTCCTCAGCAGGGATGCCTTGACAGGGCTTCTTGCCTGTGAGTGAGTTGCTAAATTGCTGGATTGACTCTCCTCCCTTTGATAGATAGCATACATACACAAAGCCCATGAGCTGCTTCTCTGAATGATGATTGGGGATTGTCTACTGTTCATGCTCTGATTACACTTGTGAAAATGTATATCAACAAGATGTACAAGATAATAAACTGGAACTCTTTTCACACTCTGTGAATCTCCTGCTTCATTCTTGACTCTGAGATCAAAGAACTCATATGTTATTAGCTCTTAAAGACAGCCTCAACATCCAAATTTGAAGCTTTGGGAAAATCATGTGATCTTTCTTCCTATAATAATATTGCAATTAAAGCAATGTTTCTTAGTTGATTTTTCTTTGATTTTTTTAAATTTTAATTTTAGTATTGATATTTATCTCTTCAAATTAATTCCATTTTAAAATTAAATTTTTTTTTAGCAAAAATGATAAAAATATTATAAACAGGCACTCAGGGTTATATGAAGCAAACCAACAAAGATTATTGCTCTAGGGAAGAGGGAAAATATTTTAATGTATTTGTCAAAATAACCAATGGGAATGTTGGACAGTAAGATTAGATGCTTAAGAAATTACATGGGATTGTTTTTCTTTACAGTAGCTATTATAGTGCTTGAAATACTAAACATTAAAATAATTTCTTTTTGTTTGATTTTGTCATCAGAAAGATCAGTCATTCTCTATGCATATATATCGCCAATGAGATGAAACATTAATTTGTAAAGTAACATTTCCCAAACTTAGATTATTGATAATTTCTCCATGAATTAAAATTCAGTCAAGAGCAAACACTTTTTACACAATAGTAAATGACACTAAATTTTTTGAGTTATACACATATGAGGATCATGTTTTTAATACTATAAAATTGCATATTTGACTTTTTTAATGAATTTTTTTTTGTCTCATGCATAGGACTCAGTAGGTTTTTGTGCCAAATCTAACTTTATTTGCTGAAACTTAAACTAATTTAGCAGAAACTGGAATTTACTTGAATTATTCTGCTAAGTGTCAGTGCAATTTAATTGTAGAAAATGAGATTGTCTCCATGTGAAGAAAATGACCAGCACTGATCAAAATATGTAGTTCTCTCACTAATTATTAATGAACAATTTTCACAGTCAAAGAATCAGTACAGATAGCTGTGATCCATATGGATAATAGATCATTGATCATACATTGAATAATTTCTATATTATAACAGGCTTATATATTCAAACTGTGCTGACTCACTCTCATTCTCCGTATCTCTCTCTGTCCCTAGCATATTACATTTATTAAATTTTAATTATTATTATATCAAATAGAAAAATCACATTTCAAAACTCATTAAATCTGTGAATTTCATGGATTCAATCTGCAAGTAGTACTTATTACATGAAAGAAAATGGCATCCATGAGATATTTAAGGATAACATTAATAAAATATTACCATAATTAATATTACTCCCTCTTTGATCTAAAATATAAAATCTTGGATTTCTGCATACCTATATAATTATATTTTCAAAAATGTTGAGATACCATGACGTGACCTGGTTTTTGATTGTGGCCATTTTTATGTATAATGTGATAATCATCTGTGGGTTCTTAGTTTGCCTTTTTCATCTCATGTAACATTATTATTGTGGAAATATCCATGGAAGAATTGCACATGTTTAACATATTTCAGATTACTTGCTGTCAAGGGGAGGGAGTAGGTTGAAGGGAGGGAGGAAAATTTGGAACACAAGGTTGAATGCTGAAAAATATATTTGCATATATTTTGAAAACAAAAGACTATTATTAAAAAAGAAAGAAAAGAAAACACCTATTGAGACATGGTTAGTAGCTTCTTTGTTGGCTACAACCATTTTTTTAAAAGAACTTAGAATTATACACAGAAAATTACTAAAAAGAATATAACCTTCTACACATATACCATTGCTAGAACTTTACCATATTGTTAAAATATTAAAGAAATAAAAATTTATCAACAATCTATATATCTATGACAATATTTATACTCAGTTTTTAGCAGAGGAAAAAGGAAACAGAAAATAAAAGAATTCAATAATTGGTGAATAAGTGATGGTATATGAATTTGATGGAATACTATTTTGTTGTAAGAAGTAAAGAGTTTTTTTTTTAAATGGAAAGATTTATATGAAGTTATTCAGAATTTTGATTTAAAAATCACGCTACCATCAGTATCATAAACAAAATTTTTGAGGATGATTTAAAACTGATCAAGAAAGACAAGCAGGATCACTTAAACAAAAACAACTATATTGTGAAGACAATACTGAAAGCAGTAAGAACTAAAATTAATACATGGAAGAAAATGGCATCCATGAGATATTTAAGGATAACATTAATAAAATATTACCATAATTAATATTACTCCCTCTTTGATCTAAAATATAAAATCTTGGATTTCTACATACCTATATAATTATATTTTCAAAAATGTTGAGATACCATGACGTGACCTGGTTTTTGATTGTGGCCATTTTTATGTATAATGTGATAATCATCTGTGGGTTCTTAGTTTGCCTTTGCTATTACCCAAATGCTGAGTTATGGGATCCTGACAAGAGGGAGTAGCTAGGCACCTTGACCTTTGATGCACAGTAAGTTTTCTGCCACGTTGCAGAAATGCCCTTGTTGAGCAAGGAGCAATGATTTGTGATCATGGGAATGAGTGTTGAGCCAGAGGGTCACAGCTAGTTGGTCCTCAGCAGGGATGCCTTGACAGGGCTTCTTGCCTGTGAGTGAGTTGCTAAATTGCTGGATTGACTCTCCTCCCATTGGTAGATAGCATACATACACAAAGCCCATGAGCTGCTTCTCTGAATGATGATTGGGGATTGTCTACTGTTCATGCTCTGATTACACTTGTGAAAATGTATATCAACAAGATGTACAAGATAATAAACTGGAACTCTTTTCACACTCTGTGAATCTCCTGCTTCATTCATCTTGACTCTGAGATCAAAGAACTCATATGTTATTAGCTCTTAAAGACAGCCTCAACATCCAAATTTGAAGCTTTGGGAAAATCATGTGATCTTTCTTCCTATAATAATATTGCAATTAAAGCAATGTTTCTTAGTTGATTTTTCTTTGATTTTTTTAAATTTAATTTTAGTATTGATATTTATCTCTTCTCAGTCCATGAAAGGTCAAACTTTTTGTTATAGTTCTTGTTATAAGGTCATAGTTTGTAGATATTTTGTCGGCACTAAATTTATGCAGTCATCTGTAATAATCTGCTGCATGGTTTCTTGTCTTTTTAAAAAATACTGTTTATAGATCTCTAAGTTGCAGTACATTAACAATAAGTCCAATGGTAATTTTTAGTAGAGCAGATAAGATACCCGTTGATGTAATATTAAAAATAATTTGGAAAAATGTGGAAAAATACATATCACATTTAGAGTTGGGAGAAAATGTCATTACCAAACAAGAGTTAGAGAAGATCAAAGTACAATGAATTAATAATTTAATTATGTAAAACTTTAAAATACATTGCACAAGTAAAATTAATAAATATAATTTTAAAAGAGAAAAAACTGAGTGAGACAATCTTTCAGTGATTTTTATCTGAAAGAAGTCTCATTTCTAAGATATATAAGTAATAAATTCAAATTTGTTATAAGAATCATTTCCTAAAAGACAAATAGCATAATGATATAAACCAGAAATACTCAAGGGGAAAAATTAAACAGGTTATTTCTCTCCATGGGAGGAGGGGTACAAGAAATTTAATTTAACAAATAATATTTATTAATTACACAATAATTTAATAAATAAACTTAATTTTAATGAAAAAATAAATATATTAATAACCATCAGATAAAGGTAGCAAAAAGATAAAACAATAAATATTGAAGGGGCTATTAGAAAACACCCATTGAGAGGTGATTCAAGTCAGTTCCAAAAGACTTTGATGGGTTGAGCCATCTGAATCCAGAAAGAAGACTATAAAGGCTGAGTATGGATCACACCATAGTATGTTCATCTTTTTTTTTTTTTTGCTGCTGTTTGTTTGTATTTATTCTTTTTATTTTTCCTTTTTCATCTCATGTAACATTATTATTGTGGAAATATCCATGGAAGAATTGCACATGTTTAACATATTTCAGATTACTTGCTGTCAAGGGGAGGGAGTAGGTTGAAGGGAGGGAGGAAAATTTGGAACACAAGGTTGAATGCTGAAAAATATATTTGCATATATTTTGAAAACAAAAGACTATTATTAAAAAAGAAAGAAAAGAAAACACCTATTGAGACATGGTTAGTAGCTTCTTTGTTGGCTACAACCATTTTTTTTTAAAAGAACTTAGAATTATACACAGAAAATTACTAAAAAGAATATAACCTTCTACACATATACCATTGCTAGAACTTTACCATATTGTTAAAATATTAAAGAAATAAAAATTTATCAACAATCTATATATCTATGACAATATTTATACTCAGTTTTTAGCAGAGGAAAAAGGAAACAGAAAATAAAAGAATTCAATAATTGGTGAATAAGTGATGGTATATGAATTTGATGGAATACTATTTTGTTGTAAGAAGTAAAGAGTTTTTTTTTTAAATGGAAAGATTTATATGAAGTTATTCAGAATTTTGATTTAAAAATCACGCTACCATCAGTATCATAAACAAAATTTTTGAGGATGATTTAAAACTGATCAAGAAAGACAAGCAGGATCACTTAAACAAAAACAACTATATTGTGAAGACAATACTGAAAGCAGTAAGAACTAAAATTAATACATGGACCTTCTATAATTCCAATGATTCCAGAAGAAAAAGGAATGAATGTCTCTTGCCTCTGAGAGAGACTCTCAATCTCCCAGAATGCTCTGTGTCTGTCCTAGTGTGCTCCTCTCCAATCTAATTCAGCTGAACTCTCTTGACTGGGCCTCTGCTTTCTTCTTATATATCAGAGAGTGGGATTATGGGTTTTCTCCCATAGTGCTCTCTGGCCCTAAGAGCTTCAAGGGAGGTGTGAATTCGGATATCTCATATTAAACCCTAAATCTCCCAAACATGTGAACTCCAATGAGTAAAGGTGTGAACACAAGCATTGTATCAATTAGTTCTGCTTAGTACTTTGTTCCTTCTGGCCTGTTAGAGTTCAAATGTTGGAGTTTGTTCTTCTCAGGGCACAGCCGGTTTAGAGGCTTAGAGCCCTTCGGATGTCTCCAAATCCAAAGGTTCTGTCCTTCAGCCTCTGCCTCTGCTTTCTTCTGCCTCCAACAGAGATGGAAGATCTCTCTTATCTCCTTCTGGGGAGCCCAGCACCAACTTGACGCGGAGAGAGGGCTTCTGGCGTAGCTCTACTGAAATCCCAAAAGTGTTCTCTGCAGCAGAGTCGTTTCTCTCGAGTCTAGAGCGATCAGCCAGCCAAGAGGAAAATATGTGTATTCTGGAATGGCTGTCTTGCCTTATATGTGAACCTTCTGAAAGAATGGGATTATGGGTTTTCTCCCATAGTGCTCTCTGGCCCAAAGAGCTTTAAGGTGTGGACTCTCTTGAAGTTAGAAAGTGTACTTTGTGAAGCTAGTATACTTATGGACTCCAATGAGTAAAGGTGGGAACACAAGCCTTGTCTTGATTAGTTCTACTTAGTACCTTGTTTCAGGTTCTGGCCAAAACAACTTCTTGTAAGATTAGATCAACTCTAATTACTTAGCAGTTAGTAAGGACTCCAACATCTCCCCCTTTCTTTTGTTTTAAAACATAGGGGGTTTCTGAGGGGGTACACATAAATCCATCAATATGGGAGGCATTATACATAATTTACATGAGCACATAGCAATATAACACAGGCTAGTAGTAATGTAACAAATAACAAGAATCAATCTGAAAATTTACACATGTCCATAAGTCCTAGAAACAGTCCAATAGGATTCCATTGTCCATTAGTTCATGTGCCAGGAATCTAATAATTCTTGTGAGCACAATCAGCAACAGAACCACCCGATATTTCTTGGGTCTTCTCCTTTGTTTCAAGGGTCTGCTCCATCTTTCTGCGATGGACAAGGCGAATGCGGCTCGTAGGCACCCATCTGATTCCTTCTCCACCTGTAGAGATGCAAGCAAATCCTCTCCCCCAAGCAGTTAGCCTATCTGGTTCCTTCCATTCACCACTTTCTGGGTCTCTCCATATCACCTGGCGATTATCTAAGGATAGTGGAGCTGCTCGCACTGGACACTGCTCTTCTGGTGGGTTATAAAACCTGTCTGCTGGAGCCAGTGCATCTTTATCAAAGATTAAAAAATTAATGGTATAGAGAACTAAATTTAGAAGTTCTCTAGGGTTACCCGTGGCTCCCCCTTTCTTTTGTTTTTGGAGGAGTGTCTTAATGTCTCTGTTTCTTCTTTCTACTATTGCTTGACCTTGAGGATTGAAGGGTATGCCAGTAGTGTGTAAAATCTTATACTGTGCACAAAAGTGTTCAAAATGTTTGGAGGTATATGCCGGTCCATTATCTGTTTTTATTTCTTGTGGCACACCCATAATTGCGAATGCTTGAATGAGGAATTCAGTGACCACTCTGGCTGTCTCTTTTGCTGCTGGTATGGCAAAAGTGAATCCTGAAAAGGTGTCTACCACAACGTGGATAAAAGACAGACGACCAAAAGATTTATAATGAGTCACATCCATTTGCCAGATTTCATTGGGTCTCAAACCACGAGGGTTCTTCCCTGGAGGCAGTGTAGGAGCGTGGAAGGGAAGGCAAGCTGTACAGCTTTTTACTATGCTCCTAGCTTCTTCTCTTGTAATCCCAAACTGTAAACGCAAAGCTCGAGCAGCCTGATGGTATTTAGAATGGGATTCCTGGGCCTCCTGAAATAAAGGCGTACTGGCCAACATAGTTAAAAGGCTATCTGCCTTTGAATTTCCATCAAAAATAGGACCTGGAAGTCCACTATGTGAATGGACATGCAGGATATAAATCTTTCCTGGATGCTTTCTCACTTGCTCTTGAAGTTCCTTAAAGAGCTGATATATATTAGAAGCTGCAAATTTTATTTGGGCTGTGGCAATTCTTTGTACCACACCTACTGAATAGGCTGAATCAGATATTATATTTATGTCGCCTGGGTAATAAGTGAGAGCTAGCATGATCGCATATAATTCGTTCTGCTGAGTGGACTGAAAAGGAGTTCTGACTACTCTTTTTACGGTTAGATCATGAGAGTATACAGCACAAATATTTTGTTTGGCTGCGTCTGTAAAGATGGTTGGTCCTTCAAGAGGAACCTTAGAAACCTTCTCTTCAAAAATCCATTGCCAATTATGCAGTAGTCTGGTTATCTTTAATGGAGATCCATGTGCAAAATCTGTCCCATTTCAGCCAAAAAAGGTTGTGCTCACTCAGTTCCTGGTCACTGGAGACTTCTTCAGTGAAAGTAGGGTCCTTGGGCCCCACGTTGGGCGCCAAATGTTAGAGTTCAAATGTTGGAGTTTGTTCTTCTCAGGGCACAGCCGGTTTAGAGGCTTAGAGCCCTTCGGATGTCTCCAAATCCAAAGGTTCTGTCCTTCAGCCTCTGCCTCTGCTTTCTCCAGCCTCCAGCCAGCCACGTAGAAAATGGAATGAATGTCTCTTGCCTCTGAGAGAGACTCTCAATCTCCCAGAATGCTCTGTGTCTGTCCTAGTGTGCTCCTCTCCAATCTAATTCAGCTGAACTCTCTTGACTGGGCCTCTGCTTTCTCCAGCCTCCAGCCAGCCAAGTGGAAAATGGAATGGATCTCTCTTGCCTCTGAGAGAGACTCTCAATCTCCCAGAATGCTCTGTGTCTGTCCCAGCGTGCTCCTCTCCAATCTAATTCAGCTGAACTCTCTTGACTGGGCCTCTGCTTTCTTCTTATATATCAGAGAGTGGGATTATGGGTTTTCTCCCATAGTGCTCTCTGGCTCTAAGAGCTTCAAGGGAGGTGTGAATTCGGATATCTCATGCTAAACCCTGAAATTGCCCAAATATGTGAACTCCAATGAGTAAAGGTGTGAACACAAGCATTGTATCAATTAGTTCTACTTAGTACTTTGTTCCTTCTGGCCCATAACATCTCCTTATAGGATTAGATCAATGATACTGAATCATGCTAAATTAGATAATTATTGTCTCTATCAACTCTAATGACTTAACAGTATGTAACGATTCCAATAATTCTTCTTGAATGTATACATTTTGAGAATAAGTATACATGCCTATGTGTTTACATGTATGAATAGTATATGCACATATGTGTGTATATAGTGAAAGGGTCAAATTAAACAGGCATCATTATCATCATTATCATCATCATGATAGCAATAGCAGTAGTAACTTGTATTTATATAGCATGTACTATGTTTCAATTATTGTGCTACTTTATATATATTTTACACTTTGTTGGTTTACACTTTACAAATACTATCTTATTTGAGACTCACAACATCCTAGGAAATTATTCACAATTAGGAAATCGAGGCAAAGGAGTTAAGTGACTTATGCAAGTTCACACACTTAGTCGGAAAGTCAGAATAAATCTCAGATGAGGCTGACAACACACCCAGAGGTCTATACATTATACTACCTAGGTGCCTAGAAGGCATCATTTGGGTGATTTTTGCACAGCCTCTTTCTTCTACTTCTCCCACCAAACTGAACTCCCATCATTCTTTTGAGTTCGGAAGAATTCTGTAGCTTTCAAGAGCTATCTATTAAATACATATTTTTCCTAGAATGAATGATTTCCAGTACAAAAATCATCCCTACAGAAAGAAAGAACCATATAAGACTGGAAACAAGAGTAGGAACTAGTGGACTAGTAAACAATAATTTGACCCATAGTTAGCTCTAGCCATAACATTTAACAGTAAGATATTTAGAAAGCAGTTTCCACTACGAATACTCCTAGTATACCTTTCCCCCCCACCTCAATATTCTACCTTTATGATTTTTACCAAAGTCACATTATGTAAAATAGAATGAAATGATGCTATTAATTTGACATGTGTAATTCATTGTGAAATATCAAAATAAGCTCTATGTGTCAGGAATAAGAACCTTGTGTAAGTGAGTGACAAATCTATGTCTGGGGAGACCATCATTTTAAGGTAGATAAACCAGTTCTGCTGATAATTGAATTTCTGCATATTTAGCTTGCCTAAGGGACTCTAAAAATAATCAGGCCCTAAAAGGACAAGTAATCCTATAAATAAGGGAAAGAGACATTTTCAATTCAAAAGCGATCTTTTAGTTTTTTTTTTTTCTTTTCATATTTTTAACTGGACTGTGAATGTTAAGAACTGCAAACCATTGAGATGAAATGTGCGGAGGGAATTTAATAGTTAATGAGAAAAATATTTGCAGTGATTCATTTTTACTTAATTCCTTTTGAACTCTGAAAGGGAAAATGATGCTAGCTCATAGGGAAGCTTTTTGTAATTGTCAATATTTAAGAGAAATCAAAACCAGAAACATGCTATTTCATCATTTAAAAAGAAAAAAAAAGTAGGACTTTAAAATCTATGCCAATCCCCCTACTAATGAGGGAAATATGTGAGAGAAGTCCTACTTAACTGTGAAATAGGGAAGACAGGTGGGGATTTTAATATTTAAAGGATATTTTTAAATATGTAAAAAATACTCAAAGGGTACATAAACAATTGATTCCCATACCTATAACAATTATTTCCAGAGAAAATGCCTCAAGTTACTAAGGGAGAATGGTAAGATAGACATGAGTGAAGATTTTCTCTCAGGAAATATTGTTTAACAGGCTACTGAGGTAAAATGGGCCAACGTCAAGCTTAGGTGAACAGCTATCTGGTTGTTTGTGTGGTCATGCTGGGAGGCAAAGGACTCGATTAAATCATCTCCTAAGGCTGCTGCTAGTCTATGACTTGAAAATGGAATGATCCTTTTTGCCTTGCTAGATAGCAAAAGGATGGAGCTAATCACACCTGGAAAAAACAGGATGATTATCTGTCCATCAGAAAGAGGAAAATCAGCCTGTTTTCTAATCTATGTTTTCAGCTCAGTTGCAGAAACCGCAAACCCTTTGTCATCACCTGTTTCTGTCATGGAAGATAATAGCAATGCTTGGTTAATGGTTCAAAGAAAATAAAATGAGCCCATCTGAGTTCTCTGTTTTATTTATTCTATTATGATGTTTTATAGCATGCAATTTCATTTATGGCACTATTTATCATTAAGTAATATACCGGAAATGATGTGACAGGTTGCAAGAAATATAAATATGCAGCTTTTTGTCCATTTTAACTTTGGTATTGGGGTCAAAGAGAATGATTGGGAGCCCCACAACAAAAAATGGGGTACAGTGATATAGATGCATACAGAAAGAAACCAGAACTGTACTAATAGAGCATGACATTTTCAGAAACATGTAAACTAATGATTTGAAACAAACATTTTTATTAATAATCAAAATGTTTGGATTTTTTCTTACCAAATTTAATTTAACTCTTCAAATGATAGACATACCCAAAATTTGTCTGTTAAGAATTTAAGAGCAGAATGTTTTTATCATTTTTTTCTAATTGCTTGAATATTAAGTCTACTATACAAATGCATGTATATATGTATAAATACATGTATATCAATTATTTCACATTTGTATTTGTATATTTCTTCTCTGTTAATTTATCTGACTGTATATTATGTGTAAGGTAGAAATCACTGAGAATGTTGAGGGTAACTAATTCATTATAAAATAATATAATGGAGTTGAATAAAACCTTAGATATGAAACTAAAACTAAAGAGAAAACTGGTTTTAATTGCTGTTAAAGAGCTTTGTGATTTTGGACAAGTAACCTCACCTATTCAAGCTTCATTTTTTTTCATCCGTAAAATGTGGATGAAAATAATTGTGAGGAATATCCTTTATCAACGTCGTAGCATTATAGGAACATCCATTATTATTATCTTAATATAAGATAGTCTGAATTATATTAAACCAAGGAATAACAGAAGAGTTCAGTATTGAACAAACATTGACGATTAGTAACTGTCATCATAGTGGCTATCAAAGGAAACATTAATTCCTCTTTTTATTTTCACTTCTGTCTCTCCCCAATGTTATATCTTAGTGTTGTTTTCAGTTGTGTCAAAATTTCATGACCCAATGTGGGGTTTTCTTGAGTGGTTTGCATTTCCTTCTCCAGCTCATTTTACAGATGAGGAAACTCAGTAAACAGAGTTAAATGACTTGTTCAGGATCTCACAACTAGTAAAGATCCGACATCAGATTTGAAGGCAAACTCATTCTCCAGATCCCAAATTGCTATGTTTTATTGACTGATTCATCTAACTATTTGTTATATCTAAAAAATGAGATGAGACAGTGAATGGTGCAATGAGGTGTTAGTGACTCTGAAGGTGTTTTTTTTTTATTTCCTTAATTTATTGATTGTTTAAATATATTCTAATGTGTCATTCTACATTATAAGCACAGGAAATTGATATAATATATAGATCCTACCTATTTAACCTCACATTCTCATTGGGGTTGCAAAGATGGAGCTTATAGATATTTAAACCAATAAATACAATGTTCCCAAAAAAACTTAGTATAGTCTTCTAACTCTTAGCTTCTTGAGGACTAGAATAATAATTTTTTTTCCTAACTTAATTTCCACCAAATATTCTAAATATTGGGAGATGCTTGAGTGTTGTCAGCCAACATAATGACTAAGACACTTTTACTCACTGGAAATTATTTGGTAGAAGTAGCCAATATTCAACATTTCCAGATTCCAAAGAAAATGGTTATTAGGAAAAAATTAACAAGATAAAGAATATTTTTCCTACTTTCCCATTTCCCCTTTCTTCTCAAAGTATCCCAATGATACTAGACATTTTATATTGGCCCACCTGCCTTGCTTTTCATTCAAGAAAAAAAAAAGGATAATAGTGACTCTTTTCATTCAGATTTGTATTAAGTGACTTGTTTGACATAGTAATGACATAAAATAAAAGGGACTTTGCTGTTTTAAAAGAGAATTCTTGAGATAGTATTTTTTTAAGTGTAAAGGATTTTTCATTCATTCAGAACACAGGCTAAAGGACAAGATTTTAGACAGCCATATTAGGATTTCGATTTTCTTCATTTCTGCCTTCCCATTATTGGACTCAGTTCAGCTTACTAGTGGTAAAGCCAATAAAAAGAAACATGAAGAGCACATGTGGCAAAAGAGTAAGTTATAGTTACTGGGAGCTGGAAATATTTTTCTCCCATTCCGAAGGTTCTCACGTGACAGTGTAATTTCTTTACATAATCTTTATCTTCCAGAATTATGATTCAAATCTACCTGTGGTTCTCAATTCAGACACTACAAAACACCTTTTGTTATCCTGGAGCACAGTGAAAAAAGTGATATTGAGATAATTATGATGGGAAATGGGATAATACAAAATCATTTGAACATTTTAACTTCCCATATGTTCTCTTCTAGCTAAAGTAGCAGGGAGGATGCCTGGCAAAAGCCTTTCCTTCCTTCCTAGTAGTTCATCCTCGGGATTGTACCAGAAAATCAAACTTGCTCCAATTTCTGGAAATCAATCCCTTCTCAAATTGGTGGTCAATTTGTAAATGATTTCTGTGGCATGGTCAAGTTTCTTCAGTTGATTTGAACATGATTCTAATGCAATGTCAATCCAGTGTATAGGCCTTTTAGCACTTAGTACAAGACCTGATTGATTGATTGAATAAAACTTATTCTCAGTCAAAATATCAAGGTTAAAATGGAATGGAATAGTTTTAAAGTGACTCTTGCAGAGCAAAGAATCAGAACAGAAATCATTTTCCATTTCTATGATATTCCCAAACCAAACCCAATCCTGCTTTCACCTTTGTATGAATTATAAGTCAATAAAAAATTCTAAAGAAAAAGTTTCACAAGGATTTTTTTTTTTTGATTCTCCTCCTTATATTATGGTTGGATCTCTTTTCTCTTAGTCCAACTTTAAGGGAAATGAATTAAGAATTGTACTGATATGAACAATGATTTTTAAACTGTTATACTTTGTTGACGTGCCTTCTAAAAGCATATGTATGTGATATGTTTTCTAGATAATGTTGTTTAATATCCTTCTGTGTTCTTCAATTTTTTTTTAGATTAAAGGATAAAATGCTAGGGAAAACTTATTTATCTTTGCCATAAATTTATCATTTGACTTTGGGAAATTCATTTCAACTCTTGAGTCATATATTCAGCCTATAAAATGAGATAGTTGGATGAGAGAACATAAAAAAAAGTGTATATTAAGTATAAAAATCTATGATTCCCTGAGGTGGTGCAATAGAGTGTTGAGCCTAAAGTCGAGAAATTATCTTCCTGAGTTCAAATCTGGTATAGATACATACTATCTGTGGGATCCTACACAAGTCACTTAATCATGTTTGCCATGTTCCCCCATGTGTAAAATGAACCCAAGAAGGAAATGGCAAACCACTTCAGTATCTCTGGCAAGAGAATTCCCCAAACTGGGTCACATCAAGAGTTTGAATGAATGAACAATAGAAACAAGTTTCATGCAGAAAACATGAAACTTTAATAGTGGAGATATCAAATATTGAGGCAGGTTTATGGAGGAAATATAATGGATAGCCATTGTTAAGAGTAACAATCAAATCACTCCATATAGATTTTCACTTCTTCTGCCTGTATGTAATGATGGATTCCTTTGCTTTCTGATAACTGATCTGAATAACTGTAACTTAAACTACATTCAAAAAATTGACAAGTTCTTTTATAATTGACTTTGTCTTTGATTGGAGTTTATCACTATGTTTAATCTGCTTAGAATAAGGCAATATTCAAAGGAAATTTATTTGATTTATTTTAAGCTCTTTTCAAGTAAATATGAACATATGTTATTGTTTAACTCATCAGGTTTCAAAAGCTACCAAGAAGAAGGATCATTGTAAGATACTGCATGCCATTCTGGTAGGCTTAAATGGCTCATCTGAGAAACTATTATTAATTTTTAACTAAATGAGGGAATGTATGATAAGTAAGACTTTAAGCAATTTGCAACAACAACAAAAAAGTGGCCTGATTCTGATATTCCAGATGTAATTTGCCTACTCAGATCACATCTGGAAAATTCATTTCAATTTTACAAAATGTGCTACATTTTAGGAAGAACTCTGACAAACTGGAACATGTCTGGAGAGACTGTCAAAAACAGAGAGTGTTGGGTGCAATGACATGTGAGTGTTGTTTGAAGAAAATGGATATCTTCAAACAAAAGCTGAATAACCTCCTCCAGGGTCTGTCAAAAAGTGAAATTGTGCTCAGGGGCAGATTGGATGAAATGGTGTCTGAAAGTCTCTGATTCTGCTCAACTCCTTCTAGATCATACTTCTTTCTTAAGAGGCTTCACTTCTAGTTCATTTTTTTAAAATGTATTTTCTTTTTTCTGTACTTGGGAAAAAATGACTTCATAGAGATGACAATTTGGCAGGAATTAAAATGTGTCTATTTTAAAATTCATTTGTGAAACAGACTTATAATCCAATGACTTTCCTATAATATTTTTTAAGTTGGGATGGAATGATTTTAGGATAAAAGTTACCATTATTTATGAAGAAACATGAAATATAAGTTAGCCAACAAAGACAAGGAAACAAGTTACAATTGTTTGAATAGGAACTTTAGATCAGATAATGGATAAATACTGAAACACATCATTTGTTCTCTGAAGTAATATTATAGATTGACTACAACTCTGATCTAGATATGACAATTTATTTCTAAACAATATAGGAATGAGGAGGTGTGACATTCTGGGGTTATGTAGAGTAGTCATCCAAAAAATCCCTGTGTATCAAAAACTATAAAACATAGGTTGTTATTGTTGTAATTTTTACTTTTCTTACAGGATGGAACCTGATTTAGTGATCATAACTAAATGATTAATTAATTACATCTCCAAAATACTCATTTCAGAGTGAAATCCAGATGCCTAAATAACTAGTGTGCAAAAATGTCAGTGTAAGGAACATTTTGTCTTTGGCACTTTGTGGAGATTAATAAATAAATTACTAGTTAAGATACATTGCAAATAGAGGCAAAGATTTTTGCCAATTATTCAGGGAGAAAAAGAAAGCATGCTTAAGTTAACTGAGATGATACATTTATATTTAGGATTACAATCAGCTCTTCACACCCCACCCCCCTCAAAAATAGATTTATGTGATACAACTATGGCACAAATTATTAGTTAGAATTAAAGATTTCCCTTTGGCATAGGGCATTGTTACCTATTTATCTCTTGGCTACTAGCATTTCACAGGAGTTCAATATAATAGACCTTTTAAAAAGATTATTTCAGTTTTCATTTAGCAAGACATAAGTTATATAGTGAGATCTTTTCAAGCAAACAAATACATCACATCTCCAGCAAAAGAAAGGCCAGCTGAGGCAATCAGCAGCTGTTTAACTAATCATCTGGAAGAATAAAAGAATACATTTTGTGAAGAAAAAATAGCACACTGTTTTTCCAATCTATCATATAGCTTCATTACGAGAATTGGTGCCTTTTTTTCAACCTGCTGGGCTATTTTGAACATGGTTATGATTATAAGTGAAAGAATTTTTTAAAATAGAATTTAATAGTCCCATACTTATATTATAGATGTATTTTAAAAAAATAACATATTTTATATTGTTTATTCTTTGATACATGTTTAGGTTATTAATATGCAATGAAAAAACATTTAGGAGATTTAATAAAACTATTTAAATGTATTTAAGATTTAGTTACATTATAATTTATTAGAGAAATTTAAATTCTTTATAGAGTCCAAATCCAACTTTTTATCAACAGGAATAGAAAACATGTGTACTGTTATAGTGATTTTTTCCAATTCCCCATTGTAATATTTCTAGACATTGGAAGAGTAAAGGAAATGGATGCACTTAACAAATCTTAAATAACTCTAATTTATATCAATGCTTTTTTTAAAAACAGTTATCTTGGGTATAATATACAAAAGTTATCACATGTAGATGTAAACTTCAGAAAATGCTACTCTCTTTTAAAAACTATTTATTTTTAATGTGCATTACTTTATGAATCAGGTAGGGAGATAAAAATCAGAACAAAAGGGAAAAATCATGGGAAGGAAAAAAAAACAGAAAAAAAGAAGTGAACATAGCACCTGTTGATTAATATTCAATCTCCATAGTTCTTTTCTGTATGCACATGGCATACATCTGCATTTTCTATACAGAATCTCTTGAGATTGCTTTGGATCACTGAACCATTGAGAAGAATCAAGCTTTTCACGATTGATCATCACATATTCTGGAAGTTATTGTGTACAATGTATTACTCATTCTGTTTGTTTCACTCAGCATCAGTTCTTATAAATCTTTCCAGGCTTATCTAAAATCAGGTTGCTCATCATTTTTATAGAACAACAATATTCCATTATCTTCATATACCACAACTTATTCAGCCATTCCCCAAATGATGGGAATCGACTCATTTTTCAATTCTTTGCAGTCACAAAAAAAAAAAAAAATGGTTACAAACAGTTTTGCACATGTGGGCCTTTTCCCCTCCTTTATGATTTCCTTAGAATAAAGACTCAATAATGGCCCTGCTGGGTCAAAAAGTAAGAACAATTTGATGTCCTTTGGGTATAGTTCCAAATTACTCTCCAGAATGGTTGGATTGTTTCACAAATGTACCAACAATGCATTAGTGTCCCAGTTTTCCTACATCCCTTCTAACCTTCATCATTATCTTTTCCTGTCATCTTAGCCAATCTGAGGGGTGTAAAATGATACACCAGAATTGTTTTAATTTGCATTTCTCTAATCAATAGTGATTTAGAGCAGAAAATGTTACTCGTAACAATGATCCAAATAAGAACATATAACTCTAATAGGAGATAATCTGATATCATCAGCATTTCTTTGAATAAAGTATTTACAAAGTTTGGTGAGTTAAGGAATTGGGGGTTTCTATTCCTAAACCATTTCCTCCTCCCAATAAAAGCAAATAGATAAATAATATTTTGCTTTTATGCATTACCTTTCCACAAAGAGTTTGTAGTAATTTTGGATTTGAGCTTTTGTTTATAGAAGCAAGGAGAAAAATAAAGCAGTCCATGGACCATTCTGGCTATAATAAAATATTATCTGAATGACTCAGGTTATAAATCAATGTAAGTCTTTGTAGAACTCAAATCATATTCCATATTTCAAATCTTGTAACCTAGCATGTGGGTGTTATAGGGATCAGAAATTCCCTCTCAAGGGAAATCCAAACCCTTCTCCTCAATTAAGGGGCACCCACAAACAGGGGGTGAGATGATTGTACAAACAACAATATATGTAGAAGATATATTTCTAACAAAAGGAATTGGAACTGAAAGTACTGGGATATGATGGGTAGAAGATCAAGAAAGGCCTCTTAAAGATTCTGAGATCTGATCTGAGTCTTAAAAGAAACCAGAGATATCAGATGCAGATGTGGAGATAAAGATCATTCCAGGAGTAGGGGACAGACAATGAAAAAGCAGAGAGTTGCCAAGAAGAATTTTTATTTATTAAAATTTAGATAACAATATGATTATGAATAATGTTGGGTGGACACAAAATGCTATGTTCTATGATGAGATCTTAAAACTCCAAGGAATGATTATGACTCAGTTTGTTTGCCTACATCTGATTTTAGATTTAAAGGATTAAATGTAACAAAATTACACCCCCCAAAATAGAATCCTTCAGTTATTTGAAGATAGAGATAATTAACTAAAGAAAATATTGGAGGGAAAGTTTGGTTAGGTGTGAAATCATAAGTGAAAGGTGAATCAGAGTTTCAGGAAGCTCTGATTTAAGTCAATGAAAGGACAGGAGGCTGAGCATAGTTTGCAGAAAAAGAGCAAAAAGAACAAACAGCTGAAAAGGTTTTGGCTCTTAATTCCAAATTGGCTGAATTAAAAAAAAAAGAAGAAGAAGGAGGAGAAGACTGGTGTTCTACTTTTTGCTTTTCCTTACCTCCTGGAAATGGAATGGGATGGAGTTCTTCAGAAAGTCTCCTGTCCTTTTCTGCTGCCATTTGATTTGAGAGAGAAAACAAGGAAGAAGAATGGCTAGTTTTTAAGGTAATATATTGGAAGTGGTGATGCTATGGAATGCGTGTGAAATCCTTGTAAGTGAAGAGCTTTCTAGTTGCTCCATACTTTCTTGATCCTTTTTAAAGGCAGATTTAATACCTAAAGAGATTGTAAATGCTTCATTGGGTTGTGAACTGAAGATAAGATGATTTGCTCAACTGGAGACTATTAAAGATAAGCAGGCAAGTCACATAGCGGACAAAGGACTTTGTGGTGCATATCTTCCTGAAGAGACCAATGATATCTGTCTTCAAAAAGAGTTGTGAGGAACTCTGAGCGTATAGTTTTCTGTCTCAGTGCTTCATTGCCAGGTTCCCATAAGTATACGTCCATTTGCCCCATTACATATTGCATTTGTTGATGCAAGAATGTGACTCAGGTTTCTTTGTGGGATACAATATTATTGTGGATTTTTAAAACTACATTTTAATCTGTGATGCCATCATGTATTATTTAATTTATCCTCGTGCTAAACAAATAGTTATTTTTAAGTATCATCATTGTTGGGCTATTGTGCATATAAATAGTAATGCATTGATGGGGCCTCAAAAAACTAAAGTGGCACATGGGGAAATATATTCTCTCACAAATGTTAAGCATGGGACCCCTAGAGAACTTGAATAAAACTTCATGGTGGCAGTATGTCTCTGGAAGCCTAAAAATGTATAGAGAGAGAATGGAAAAATTTAGACCAAAAAGCTTGATATCCATACGTTCTATTGAGAGGTATGAGCCATAACATATATCAATATTATCATTACATCAGATAAAGACTGAGTTTTAACATTCACTGAAGTGTTTATACGGTGTTGTATTTTTGTATATTCATTCAATGGTAATTGTTAAATGTCTTAGATCAGGTGTAGTCTCTTTATTGCTGATCTTACTTTTAAGTTGAGGGAGTGTGGTACCCTAAGGGAAAGACAAGAGATAACTGTCACATTGGTGCACAGACAGCCTGTTTGGGGTAGCAGGGACCCCATAGGAAGAAACTGGAAGGGGCATGTGCTAAAAGTTGGATCACCACTATCTTTTACTCCACCATCTTCCCTCAAATCCTTAATGGAGATATATGGACCCTGAATCCAAGAGATTTAGCAGCAGCATTGCTGATAGCACAGTCCTCAACAATTAGGCTTTGGAGCAACCCCTATTCCAGCAATTACTCCAGTAAGTGTTATTGCGGCAGATATCATAATCCAAAGAGCAAGTTTCTTAGGCCCAGAATCCTTGGCAAGGTCAAATAGTTTATCAGTGAAAAGTGATATGATTTAATTAATGGAAAAGACATAAAATACATATACAATATTACAGACACGCAATCTTTCATTTAAATTAGTTATGATCCTATTTGGCTATTTTTTCCCTTACATTTGGATGTGAGGTCATTGAGAGCAAGGATTCTCATTAGCAATTAAAAATGCTTTATTCATCAATTCATTTATTCTGGTACAGAAATAACATGCTAAAATATAAAAATTGATTTTTAATTGTGTTCAAGAGTTGAACTCTTGAACATATACACTGTCCTAAAAAAAGCCTTCTTTTTATGCTTCTTGTGTTCCAAGCAACAGCTAAGACTAAGTGAGAGAGAAGATATCAATATCCTTTGGTAGAGAAAATTTTCCTACCTTGGATTTTGGTTACATGTATGAAAATAAAAATCTATTCCTTATGTCAATTCCTATTCAAATCCAGAGTTGCACATAAAATTTTTGAGAAAGGTCAAATCAATAATTATTCTTATTGATGTTGAAATGAATTTTTTTTCCCCTGAGGAAGAAAGTCTGTCTGTAAAGGATGGATAGTACATCAACATTTAAATACAGGAAAGTGTGAAGAAAGGAAAAGAAAGAGAATATCATCCATCTTTTGCATAGGGCATAGGGAAAAATAATTGAAGATAGGCTCAAAAAATAGGATATCTATGTAATTTGAAGGTTCTAAAAAGATAAACAAAAGCATCTGAAATGTGTTATACCAGAAACATAGAAGCAATTTTAGATTAAAGGAAAAAAATAACTCTATAAAAGAATATTTTAGAATACTATAGATAATGAATAAGAGAAATAAGAGAGCAGAGACTAGGAAGTGTCATGAGTAACTCTTTACAACAATACAAGCATGGGATAATGAAGAAGTACATTTTGGTAGCGGTGTCAATCAAGAGAAGACAATATATACAAAAGGTGCTAGGGGGTGAAATTCACAGAATTGGTTTTCTGTCAATCATTTTTTTTTCAATGTTTTCACATAAGTACAGGCAGTAGTGATATATCTAATTGTAAATGGCATTTTTGAATTGTAAATCTAGAGCTTAGGAATTAAATTGACAATGGAAAAAAAGATGAAATCATCCAGACAGATATTCTAGTTGAAGCCATAAAAGTGAATAAGATTGCCCAGGGACAGAATGGAAAGAACAAAAAGGTGTAGATTCCTGATATCTCCCATGAAAAACTCATGTGACTAGTACAGCTGAACAATGAAAAACCAAAGAAGAAAGTGAGAGGAAAAAGAAGCTATTTAAGAGGAAGTGGAAATAGTAATATGTGAAATCTCTGAACTGAAGGGATATAGAACACACCAAGAATGAAGCGAATTGGAATATTATTTTTCTGTAAGTAATGATCATCAGGATGATTTCAGAAAGGCCTAGAGAGATTTAAATGAACTGATGCTAAGTGAAGCCAGTAGAACCAAGAGAACATTGTACACATCAATCACAAGATTATGTGATGATAAACTCTATTGGACATGGCTCTTTTCAACAATGAGATGATTTAGGCCAGTTTCAATAGACATGGACTGAATGTGGATGAGAACATAGTATTTTTCACTTTTTTGTTGTTATTTGCTTACTTTATTTCTTTCATTTTCTCCCTTTTGATCTGATTTTTCTTGTGCACATAATAAAAGTGGAAATTTGTTTAGAATAATTGCACATGCAAACCTATATTGTATTATTTGCCTTTAAGGGAAGAGGGAGGAGGAAGAGAGGAGAAAAAAATGGAGCACAAGGTTTTTCAAGAGTAACAATTAAAAATTATCTTTGAATATATTTTTAAAACAAAAAGCTATAATTTAAAAAATAAAATGATTTAGAGTTTAAGTATATGGTTCAGATCTGATGACTGACTTAAAAAAAGAAAAAAAATTCTTCCTTTAATATTGTAAGGAACAAGGAAGAAAATAAATATAGACATAATAATATGTTGAGTGAAGACTAGGGTCAACCTGCATCATCACTTAAATAACTTTTCCCAAGGTGATCACCGCAGCTCTAGAGGGTAAGTGTAATGTTTTATTTGTCTTTTTGCAAAGTATATTATGATAATGTATGTATTTTAAAAGTCTGTTTTAAAATGTTCTAGTTCACGTTCATAACTCCTGCTAAAGATTCATTTTCTATATTTTAAAAAATCTATAATTTTAATCAAACTTTTGTGGATTTGAATGATATTTTACTAAATTAAATTTTAGTGAAGTATTGTTCTTTAGCTGCCAATTTCCTGAACAGAAGGAATAAAAACCTAGGCTTCTGTTTATCATCTTGAACTGTAGCATGCATACCACTGGATCTCAATAAATTTTAATGGATAAATATGACAGATTGCTATATTTATTTAATTGGTTTCCAGATGAAAAAATATAGTCATAAATATAGGAAGAATTCTAAAAGAATAAGTATCTGATAAATGGTGTTTTATATATATATATATATATATACATACATACACACACACGTATATATGTATATATACATATATACACATACATATTTGTGTGTATATATATTATATATATAATGTATATATACAAATCTTGATTCATCAAATATAATATTTGATGATTGAAAAGTATTTCCAAAAACCCTAAATATTTTCCTTGTTGGGCTATGGAAATTAACTTTGCTTAGCTTTTCCTTTGCTGAGAATTTTTTTTTTAATTTATCTAGCAGATGGTCCCCAGATTATACTTTCCTATCTGGGATATTTGAGTGGAGTCACACAGGGTAAGGTCTATTGATATATAATGTCTGCCTTCAGAGAAAGGATACCCATCAATAAAATGTATTAGTACTACAAGTGTGTTCATGTATATAAGCTTGTATATGTTCTAATGTGTGTATGTATATGTATGTGTATACATATTAATATATGTATGTATACATATATGTGTATACATATGCAATATGTGAATATATACATTTTCATATGTTTTCTCAAATTCAGATATATATACATTATAATTTAAATGATCCGTGATTTTATTGATGTACATGATCTCTTCAATAATACATTACCTGGTCCTAGGAGTGTACATACACACATGAGCATGTGAGCATATGTGCACGCACACACACACACACACTCACACACACACACACACACACAAAACGTATTGGTAGTAAAGTAAAAATCTGAATTGAGGTCTTGCCTCTAATGTTTTGTAGTTGTATGAACTGTGAAAGTCATACACCTTCAGTGCATCAGGCAGCTCTAAAAATTATTATTCCAGAGGATTTTAATCAACTTAGAAGGAGTTTCTGCAGCTGAACCTCTATGCCAATGAAATCAAATTTCCAAGAAAAATAGAGAGTATATAGACCACACACACATAAACACACACACAGAGTTAGACTTTTAATTCATTGCTCTTTGTATGCAAATACAAGTCATACATTTAATGAAGTCATGACTTCTCAGAAGTGCAATAAAATAGAGTAGGAGCTCATAATCATTTTCTCTTCAGATTTATTTCCCATGTACTGAAAACAAAGCATCCTTAATTTATAAAGTTGATTTGGTAAATATGAAAAGAAGCAATAGTATACAAGTTAAGCTTTGGGGGAGGAAAAAATGATTAGTAAAATGGAACTTTGTCAGTGATTCAGGTATTGACACAAACAAGTTGTGAATTTTCTAAAACCATAGTTTTTGTTTTTGGTATTGCTTTTTTAAAATATGAAATGAAGGAAAATAGATTAGAAAATGAGAGTGGTTTTGGCAACTGCAAAAGGAAAAAAAAATCTATGTAGGAACTGAAATAAAAGTGTATCAAATGCTTAAACTCATAATGCTGCTTTCTAGCCTTTGAAGTAAACCAATAAGAGATTTAGAAAAACCCTTTTTTTCAACCATGCTAATGATCAAGCTTTTTTTGTGATTCACCATATTAAATGTAAAAAAAAAAAAAAAAGATGTTCAACATACCTGCAGAGTTTAGTGTGGATATGTAGCAAAAATGTAATAAATACAAAGGGAAACGTATATTATAAATGGGTCTATTATATCAAAAGGTAGCATGGGAAAAGTAGCAAGCAATAACAATAAAAAGACATGACCATAAAACTAAAAATTCTTTCAATTTCTGTTTTAACCCTCTGGTTCTAAAATTTTAGGACACATTTTCTTGATAATTTATTAAAATGTGACATCCAGGGTTTTTCTTCGATGATTTTAAAAATTAGTGAACTACCAGAATACCATTATCTTCCTTTTATCTCTTTTCCTAATCAGTTGTCATGCCAATGAGATAGCTTACATTTTCTTCTATTTTTTCTCCTTTTAACATTGTTTTAACATTTAACAAGTCTTGATGTCTTCTAGAGTTATTATGTTCTGTTTTTCTGAGACAGAGAAGACCAAGACCAAATTTTAAAAGAAAATGAAGTCAAAATAACTACAAGCAAAGACTCAAAAGAGGTAAATTGAATATATCAAAAATAATTTGTAAAACAGCTAAAATTATTTTCAAAAACAAGTACATATAGTAGAGGAAAATTGAGCAAAGAAATGAGAGCAAAAGAAGAAAGTTATGAAAAGATAAGTTAACTAGATAAGAATTAAAAAAAAGATTACTTAAGAAAATAATAAATTTAAAAAAAATAAAATTGACCATATTGGGGTAGGGGGAAGGGGGAGTGTGAGGGGAAAATTTCACTGAATATTTTTTTAAAATTAGAATCAGAAAAACAGAATATAATAACTCTAGAAGACATCAAGACTTGTTAAATGTTAAAACAATGTTAAAAGGAGAAAAAAATAGAAGAAAATGTAAGCTATCTCATTGGCATGATAACTGATTAGGAAAAGAGATAAAAGGAAGATAATGGTATTCTGGTAGTTCACTAATTTTTAAAATCATCGAAGAAAAACCCTGGATGTCACATTTTAATAAATTATCAAGAAAATGTGTCCTAAAATTTTAGAACCAGAGGGTTAAAACAGAAATTGAAAGAATTTGCTGCTCACCTGAAAGGTAATTTCAAACTGAAAAACTTCAAGGGTTAATTATAGCCAAATTCCAGAAGTTCCAAAACAAAGAGAACATATTTCAAAAGTTAGAAAAAAATAAACAAAATACCTTTTCATCACAGTCAGGATCACACAACATTTATCAACTACCCCATTAGAAAAGAAGAGGGCATGGAATATACTATTTCAGAAGTAAAAGACTTTGGATCGCAACTAAGAATATAACCTTTCCAAAAAAAAAAAAAAAAAAAAAATGAGGATAGCACTTCAATAGGAGGAAAATATATTTAGAGAAATAGAAAAGTTTTAAACATCCATAATGGAAAAAATAACAGATCTGAACAAAGAAAATGATATTCAGACAGAAGTTAAGAGAAGCATAAAATGCAACTATAAAAGAAATAATAATATAAAATTAAAATATTTACCTTTCTATCTGGGCATATTATATATGGAACTTTTTTCTTACTGTAGCATTATGAAGACATTAATCAGTAGGATATAATAAAGTATTCAACATAGGATGTACAAAAGTAAATCAATTAAGTTGAAATAATGTAATAAATAAATAAATAAATAAATAGGTGAAAAATAGAAATGCCCTGAGATGAGGAGAGAGGAATAATAAAAATGACGGGTAAATATTTCACTGTAAAAGAGTTACCCAAGGAAGAGATTTTTACAGAAGATGGGAAATGATAGGGGCAGAGATTTAAAAAAAATAAACCTCAAATCTAAATTGATTCAAAAAGAAATACACTGAGACACAGGCACATCTACTCCATTGGAGATAGAAATATATTTTACTCATTAAGGAAATACGAGCTGAAAAAGATAAGAGAAAGCAGTGTGATAACAGAAGACAAAAGGAAGGCAATATTTGGAAACAAAACACACTTTAGAAAAATTATAGGATAAAGAGAGAAGGATAAATAGAATGGAAGGAAATTCAAGAGTTAGTAATAATTACTTTGAATGTGAATGGAATGAACTTACCCATAAAATGAAAGCCAATAATAGAATGAATTAGTCACCAGAATCCCAAACTGTGTCATTTACAAAAGATACACTTGAAACAGACATTCACATCCCACATCCCCAAAATATGCATCCCCCATGCACAAAGTTAAAATAAATGGTTGGAGAAGAATCTACAATCCTTCAGAAAAGACAGGGGAAGAAATGATGATTCCATAGAAAGCAAAAGGAAAAATAGACCTAATTAAAGGGATGATCAAGAAAATTGTGTCTTGCTAAAATGAATCCTAGATAATGGAGTACTGTCAATACTAAACATATATTGCAAATGAAATTCTTAAAGGTAAAGTTAAATGAATTATAGTAAGGTATAGACAGTTTTTCCCAAAAAAAAAGTCAGTGTAGGGCATCAATTTCTCCTCCTCAGAGATAGATAAATCTAACCATGCAATGAATAAGAAAGTCTTTAATGAGATGAATACAATTATAGAAAATTTAAACATGATAGACCTATGCAATAAAATGAATGATAAAATAAAAATGGATGACATCTTTTTCTCAGCTGTTCATGGCACCTTCACAAAAAATAAACATTTATAAATAACCTCACAACCAAATGCAGGAAAGCAAACATATTAGATGCAGCCTTTTTCAGAAAAAAAGCAATAAAAATTATATGAAATAAAGGTGTATGTTAGTATAGACTTAAAATTAATTCTAATCCTTTAAAAATGATTGAGTCAAAGAAAAAGTTCTGAAGATAAATGATTTTGATAAAATGATTTTGATAAAAAGAATAGCAATGAGACATTTTAAAATATGCTGGATAAAACCATAGTACAAAAGTGACATACTATGTCTCCAAAAATTTACATCAATAAAAGAAAAAAAAATCATTTAATTGAATGTGAGATTAAAAATATAGAAAAAGAATAAATTCAAAATTTCCAATTAAACATTAAAATGAACATCCTAAAAATCAGAAGAAAATAATAAAATTGAAACTTAAAAACAGCTCCTAATTTTATTAGTTCATTCTTTATTTTTTTAATTGATAAGCTTTTGGTTAATTTGTTTAGAAAGAAAGAAGAAAAACAAATTCCTAATACCTAAAATAAAAGGGATTAATATCTTATCACTGATGATGGAATTAAAGGAATTATTATGAGTTATTTTACTCAATTGTGTTTTGGAAAATAAAAATGAAACAAATGAATACTTATGAAAATATAAACTGAGGTTTCAAAAATAAATATTAATAACTATCTTTGACTGTATTTGGAAAAATAAAATATTCTCCTTTCCTTCCTCCTTCTCTCCCCCCCACATATAAACTGAAAATTAACAGAAGAGAAAATAGAGTACTTATATTACTGTATCTTAGAAAATAAAATGAATGAGTCATAAATTAGCTCCTTTTCTTAAATTAAAAAAAATATAGCATTAAATGGATTTACAAGTAGATTCTACCAAATATTTAAGGAACAATTCATACAAATACTATATAAATTCTTTGAAAAATAATTTTTCAGCAAAATTGCAGGATATATATAAACCGACAAAGTTAGCATTTCTATATGCTATCAACAAAACCAGGTACTAAAAAAAGAGAGAGAAATTTCATTTAAAATAACTTCAGACAACACCAAATACTTTTTACTTTACCTGGCAAAACAAAGCCTGGGACCATAGAGATAAAATAACAAAAAAAAAAAAAAAAACATTTTTCACACAAATAAAGATGTGTGAATCTGAATCAAGACAGATAAAATTAGAGAAATATTTATCATTAAAATGATACTTCTTATGAGTTAACTATTCATTGTCATGCCAATCAATTCATCTGGAAGAACATAAGGGCAGGAATATAAAGGGTCACCAATGCATAAAAGAGGTGAGAATGTTGCTTAGCCATTCTGAATTTCAACTATATTACAAAGTTGTAATATTCATCAAATTCATCAATTATTTTTGCTTTGTCTGAAACATAATTTGCTAGCTCTCTCTCTCTCTCTCTCTCTCTCTCTCTCTCTCTCTTTTTTGCTTCAACTAAAGCATAAAAAATTCTGCTTCCACTTTTTATCTTTACTCTGTATGTATCTGCATCAAATGGTTTTCTTATAAAGAACTTATTATAGGATTCTATTTTTTTAATCCTCTCTATTATTCACTTCCATTGTAAGGGAGAGGTCATGCCATTCACATTCACTGTTATGATAACCAGCTCTGTATTTCCCTCCATATAATTTTCTCCCCTGTAAATACTTTTATTTATTTTTTTTTCTTTTCACCCTGTCCCATTTTAGTGGAATTTTGTTCATAACCCAGCCCACCCTCTACTTGCTCTACTTTTTTATCATTCCTCCCCCTTCTCTTACCCATTTTCCTAGTGTTTTTGTCTTTCCTTCTATTCAGCTCCTCCTTTTTCTTTCCCATTTCTCCTACTTCTTTATAGGGTAACATAAATAGACCTAAATGAATGATTAAGTTATTTCCTCTTAATCTGATAAGCTTCAGCTTCAGACAATGTTTATGCCCCTTCCTTCTTTACTTCTATTATAATAGTTCTTTTGTGCCTTTTCATGTGATCTAATTTGTCCCATTATAATTCCTCTTTCCTCTTCTCCCAGTACAAACCTTTTTGCACCCTGTAAAGTCTTTATCTTTGATATCATCACATCAAAGTCCATTTAAAACCACACTCTTCATCTATTTATGCCCCAATGAAAGATACAGTTCTCAAGAGCTATTTTCTCGCCTACAGATGTAAATATTTTAACCTTTAAATAATACATATGTTTCCTCTTGTTTACCTTTCTATTCCACTCATGAATCTTATTTGAAGATCAAATTTTCTGTTTAGTTATTTTTTTCCCAATAGAAATTTTGCTACTTACATCTTATAATAAATTCTGGATTGAATTTATTTTTATTAGTTATTATGAGAAGATTAATACTATCATTTATCAGTGGTTCTCTGAAATTTTGGTTGATCTTTGCATTGATCATCATAATTCTTGCCAATTTCAAGGTTGTTTGTCTTCGTAGTGTGATTGTTATTATTCAAATTGTTATCCTGAGTCATTTCATATCATTCTCAATCAGTCTATAAGTCTTCCAAATTATTTGCTTTTATAATACTGAAGTTTATATAATAATATTTTCTTTATCTACTTACTTAACCCAACATAAGTTCATATCAGCTTTCCATGTCTCTTTTAAGTTAACTGTTTCATTATTTCTTGCACTAAATAGTATTTATCAGATTCATACAGAACTGACTTCCATTAATCAGTGAATAAGCACTGATCTTGAAATCAGAAAGACAAGATTATATTTCACATCTCAATCTAGCTATGTGATTTTAGGCAAACCAACTTTTTCAGTTGTAATGGTGATAATAATAGTATCTACCTCCTGGGTTTTTTGTGAAGATGAAATGAGATAATCTATGTAAGACATTTAGTAAAATGACTAGTACTTAAATGCTCAATGAATGCTTATTTTTTTCATTCTTTTACTTTTTCCTCTTTCTTTTTTTTCATCATTTACCATGGTTTATTCATCTATTTCTAAATAATGTCTATATGTATAGTTTCCAGGGTTTTGCAACTACATGAAGAACTACTGTAAATATTATTGTAGATCAACGACTTTTTCTTATTTCTTTGATATTTGAAAGATATGGGCCTAACAAAAGTATAGCTGGATCAAAAGGCTTGCAGAATCTTGTAATTTTTTCATATTATTTAAAATTGCATTTCAAAAGATTTCTGCCCAATTATATGTCCAACAAGAATGCATCAATGTGTTAGTTTTCCCATAGTCTCTCTAATCTTTATGATTTTTGTTGTTGTTGTTAAATCATCTTTGTCAAACTTACAGGTAAAATTTTACAATTTCTTCAGTTTTAACTTTTCTGGTTAGTAACATTTTTTTTTTCCACAAGGCTTTAAATAGTCTGTTTTTTTTTTTTCCACTTTGATATCAGTCTGCTCATATCCTTAATCTATTAGTTGAGAAATGACTTTTCTTCTTATAAATTCCAATCAATTTCTTAGAGAGATTTAGAATGAAAACTTTACCAGAGAAACTTGCTACAATTATTTTCCCTGAAATTTATTTTCCTTTTAATCTTAGCTTCATTGGATTATTTTGTGTTAAAACTTTATTTTTATCCATTTAATGTTCTGTAATCTTCTCTATCACTTCTTTAGTAATGGATTTATCTTCACTCCATAGATCTGATAGGTAAACCCCCCCAGTATTTTACTAATTTATTATGTGACCTTTTATATTTAGGTCACATAAATATGTTGAGCTTATCTTGATTAGGGTCATGAGTTTTTGCATTTTTTTTAATTTCTTCATACTACTACTCAATTTCCTCAGTGATTTTTGTCAACTTATAAATCATCTCTATAGCTAGGTTATTTGCTGCTGGTGGTAATTATTATTACAGAATAATGACATTTATTATACAATAATCATAAAATAAGCATTCTATAATAATTATAACACAAGCATATTCATATAATATTGTATTACCATTTAAATTATTTTCCATACATATTGTATTTAATGTTTGCAAAACTGTTACAAATAAGAAATCTGCAGCAGGGAGAGGTCATACAGATAGTAAGTATCCTGTATGTCCAGTATAACATAGCTATTGAATCCATATTTGCACTGAAGCCTTCTTGACTATAGGTGAGGTAGTCTATCTGTTGAGAGGCCATAAACTAGATATATTAAATGAATGATGCCCCACTGATTGATCTCTCATTTTAACTAATTCCAGATTATTTTTAAGAATTGTTGCTTTGAATGCTTGCCATCTAGGGGAGATGGAGGGAGGGAAGGGAAAAGTCGGAACAGAAGTGAGTGCAAGGGATAATGTAAAAAATTACCCAGGCATATGTTCTGTCAATAAAAAGTTAAGAAAAAAGAAAAAAAAAAGAATTGTTGCTTTGTAGTATACTTTGAGGTCTGTCACAGGTAAGTGGCAGGTCCTTACTTCCTACTTCTTTTCAGTATTACTTCAGATATTCTTGACCTTTTTCCCCTATGTATACATTTTGTTCCTATTTTTTTCTAGTTTGGTAAAATACAAATAAATAAATATAACACTTTCTCCTTTTCATTAAACATGCCTAATGTTTTATCTATTTAAAAATAATAACAAAGGGTCCTACATTTATTTAGGGCAGTTTTGTAGTACAGTAAATTGAGTGCCAGACCTGACTGTCAGTAAGACTACTCTTCCTGAATTCAAATCTATCTTCAGATTTGACCCTGGAAAAGACCTTAACTACATTTGCCCCAGTTCATTATAAGTAAAAAGAACTACAAAATAAATGACATACCACTCTCATAAACTTACCAAGATATCTCCAAATGAGGTCATAAAGAGTTGCACACAACAAAAATAATTGAAAAAAAACATTTATTTATTTTTTTAATCCAAAGTATTCTTATTTCTTTTCATTTATGTAAGTCATTTCTTTGATTTTCAAAGTTTCCATCTTGGTGTTTATTTGAGATTTTTAGACTATTGATTATGAGACTTAGTTTTGTTGCCAATTATAAAGCTATTATTTCTCTTTTTTCTAAATATAATTTTTTGAGTTATACATTATTCCCCAGGAATTGTTTTGTCTAGATCCTTAAATTTTGGGGGCATATTATCTAATTTAATGACATCTATAATATAAATATTTTTATCTATGTTTTGTTCTTTATTAGATCAAATATTCAGAATTAAATTATTTAGTCTACAATTGGTTTTTAACATTTTTCAGCATCTTTTAAATTTCATGTTATTATATCATGACTGGTACTGGATGTTGTTGGGATTGAAATCAGTGATGAAAAGAAACTCCGGCAACTAAGTTCTAAGCATATTCCATTTTATTAGCAAGGCTAGCAATTGCTAATAAGTGGAATCTGAGGCTTCAGTAACCAAGGACTGCATAGTAAGTCTATAAAACTTTCGTATAATAGTCAATAAAGAGCAACTGCGATAAATTACAAAATCATGAGCAACTTGTATAATTATGATTCCTGATTGGTCATGGTTTTGGAAAACCATATATATATATATGTATATAATATATATATATATGCTTTCTCTTTTCTGTTTATCTCTTTATATTTTTTTGTTTTGTATTTTAAAATTAATTTTTCTATTCATCTCTGCCTTTTTCATTAGAAATTCTTGAAAGTCTTGTATTTCATTGGATATCTATTTTTTCCTCAAGGATTATATTTAGTTTGGGGGAACATTTTTGTTTGTTTTTTCTAGGTAGATAATTCTTGGTTGTAATCCTAGCTCATTTCCTTGACAGAATGCAATATTTCTAGTTCTCAGATCCTTTCATGTAGAAAGTACTACTAAATCTTGTGTTATCCTGATTTTGGTTCCATACCATTTGAATTATTTCTTTCTAACTGCTTGTGATATTTTCTTCTTGACCTAGGAATTCTGTAATTTAAGTACAATATTGCTGGCAGTTTTCATTTTGATATCTGTTTTAAGAAATGACTGGTGGATTCTTTCAATTTCCCTTTCCCCCAGTGTTAAAATATCAGGATTATTTTCCTTTATATTCTCTGGAGAGATTAAGTCTAAATTCTCTCTCCCTCTCTCCCTTTCTCTCTTTTCCCTCTCTTCTTTTCACTCCTTCACTCCCTCTCTTTCTCCCTCTCTTCCTTTTTTCTTCTCTCCTAATTTCCTCTCTCTTCCTTTTTCTCTCTCTCCTTTTTTTCTCTCTTTCCTTCCCCCCTCCCTTTTTTCCTCTTTCTCCTTTCTCTGTTTTCATGACTTTTAGATATTCAAATAATTTTTAAATTACAACTGGAACTATTTTCTGAGTTGGTTATTTTTTTCCAATTAAATATTCTACTTTTTCTTTCTTTTCATTTTGTATTTTTTTTCTTCATGTCTCATTAAGTTTTTAGATTCTCCTTGCTCAATTCTAATTTTTAAGGAATTATTTTCTTCAGTGAGTTTTTGTACCTCCTTGACCAATTCTAGTTTTTAAAAACTTCCTCAGTGAAGTTTTTACCTCTTTTCCATTTAACAAATTCTGCTTTTCAAAGTCTTATTTTCTTCATTAGAATTTTGTATCTCTTCCATTTTTCAAGGTATTTTTTGCTAATATTTTTTGTGCTTCCTTTACTTAGATGTTGATTTTTTTTTCATGATTTTCTTGCCTCATTCTCTTTTTCTTCAATTTTTGTTCTCCCTCTCTTGATTCTAAAAAATCATTTTTGAACTCTTCATGACCTGAGCTCAATTCCTATTTTTTTTCTTTTAAGTTTTGTATGCAGTAGTTTTGGCTTTGTTATCTTTTTTCTGAGTTTGTATTTTTATTTTCCCTTTCAGCATATTTTCTATAGTCAGGATCTTTTTCTGCTGTTAGCTCATTTTCTCAGCCTATTTCTCAATGTTTAACTATGCTAAAATGTAGTTTTGCTTCTGAAATGGAAATATCCCAAGTTTTAGGTTTTTTGTTCAGCTGTTTTGATAGGTAATTCTGAAGAACTGTAATTTTTTTTCAGTTCTTCCAAGATTGGCATGATCCAGGGAGATATGCAGATACTATTCTCTTGGCCTGTGTTCTTGTCTGTGAGTGACCACAAGCACATTTTTCACCCTGAAATTGTGACAGGATTCCAGATTGCCTCAGGCCACAACCTCTATTATGCCTATTGTTTCTCTTTATTTTGGGATGGCAATCTAGGCTTACAACTTAGATCCAAGTATAGGGGATGCAAGAACTCTGTCTCCAGTACCAGCAAAAAGATCATTGTAATCTCCTTTTGACAAGTTTTCTGACACCTTGACTGTCTGTTGGCTATTGGTTGAAAAGTCCAGGATCTTTGCTACTGCCACCAGTGATTTAATGTCTTCCAATACCTGCTGTTTGTTTGCTGGATCATCGCCTGTGTTACATTTTTACCAGGATGCAAAAGACCTTTCTTGTAGACATTCTAAGTTGTCTTGAGCTGTAAAATTATTTTACCTTCTCTTTTTGTGAATTTTACTACTTCATATTTTGTTTTGAAGTAAAAATTAAAGTTGTTTGTAAGACTTTACGAGAGATCTTAGGAAAGTCCCTGGCTTTTCTTCAAGAATTCACACTTTCAAGGAGATTACATTCTATCAGGAGAAAATAAGTCATAAAGTGTATCTGAAAAGTAGGTAGGAGGAGAAGGGTACCCCTAAGGGGAAAAAATGAAGATGACCAGTCTGAAATATGAATTGTGCTAGAAGGGAAGTATTTCTGGGGCCTCTTATAAAATGACCATCCCAAACATGGACTCATTAATCTGGAGAGCAAGCCAAAGGTCAGATGTATACCCAGCCAAGTCTGCTACAGCTAAGTGAGGTTGTCCAAAGAATGAAATGAATTGGATTGGATTATAAATAAGCAATACAATAACATTTAGAAAAGTCAAAAATGACCCTTTAGTATCAGAGACATGGTCTGTCCCTTCTTCCATGAATGTGTCCTGATCAAACATATTCCTGATGAGCATTCCTATCTGAGAAATCTAACTATATGTGTTCCCTCCAAATGTTCTCTCTTCCCATTGATAATGTATATGTATTTATTATATCACATTGTAGGTTTATGGAGAAAATCATTAATTGCTTTTGATTATTTAACTGTGTCCCCTCTCTAACTATTCAAAGCTTCTTCATGGGCTGTGGTTATAGGGATGCATTTTACAAAATACCTAGAATGTAAGGTACTTACCATTCAGTATATTTGCTTTGTGATTGGAGAAAGGAAAGAATTCTCTAGGTCTATGTTGGGACAAGAAAAGAGATTGAATTAAATGACCTTTGAATGTTGTTTCTAACTCCTATCTTGACATTTATGGAGAGTGTGGAGAGGTTAAATGTTGTATTAATAAATAGAGATGAGGGGAAAGGGATTTTCATTTATTTTATTTAATTTATTATCCTTTTCTATTTCTAAAACACAGTTTTAACCTATTCATATTCTTTCTCCATTTAAATTTGAATTAAAAAATTAAAATTTTGCTTTCATTGACTAATTCATGTATGCTTATCTATGTCTGATCAGCATTTATAGTAACTTGCCAAATTTAATTTATATGAAACTAGTAAATTAAAAAATCAAAATTTAGCCAGAGAAGAGAAAATGATAGCTTTATGATATGAAAATGCAATTTCAATACCTTTACCTATGAGTCTTATCATGTTTCTTATGTTTTCTCAAACCAGTTTAGTTTTAATCATAAGTTATTGCAGTATCATTCCCAAATCTTCCAAAATTAGCTGTCTTTTCAAAGAAGAGTTATGATAATACTCCTGCATTTTTTTTTTCCCATGGCATTGTGTGTTTAATGTTTTTGTTTTGTAGGCAAGCTGAATTTCTTTCATATTGTTTATCTTTACTTACATTTCAGGGAATAACACCTGGAAATAAATTCTTAGGAAGTCTTTCAATCACATGCAAATTAAGGCCATTGTTGTGTTTTTTCCCCCTTTTTTTGCTTCAAACAGTGGCCTTACCATAATACTCTCAAATTATTCAGCCGCATATATTTGGAATAAGCACACTTACAAAACTGATTGGAGACTAGTGTTTTGCCCTTTGCTATGGTTTACAGCAAAAATTTCCTCAATTCCATGAGCAATTTTCACTCATTTATATTGCATGACAAATCTTCCTTTACAAACCATCTGTTTCAAGGTACGTAGCTTATTGATTCTCATCACTGTAATAAAAGAATCAGAGGGAATAATAATTACTCTCAATCTCTTTCTCTCTTCCTCTATCCTTTTCTTGTCTTTCTGTCTCTTCTCTGTCCCTTTCTCTGTTTCCTTTTCTCACATACTTTTCCTCCCTCTCTCCTTTTCCATCTCACCATTAATCAATTAAATCATAGCCAAGGTTATATAATATCTAAACTAAGTTTTTTTTAAAAAAAAGTGTGTAAATCATTTAGTTCAATGAAATAGAGAATATTATCAGAGAAATGTATGAACAAAAGAAAATAATGTGTCAATCATGCAATGAGGAAAAAAAATATTCTATAGGCTGTGTCTTCCTTGAGTATCTTTACCATGTAAAGGGAAAGTATGTAAAACAACCCGCACTGTGGGTGTGCTTTTAGTGAATTTATGGGAGGACGTAAACAATTGTCTCACAGGTTGAATAGACATAGATGACCTACGTTCTACCTCATCAAAAAGACAAATCCATTCAGCTATGTGGAATACTGGGATTGGAGTCAGGAAGCCCTCAGATAAACTGTGTGATCCTAGACAAGTAAGTAAACCTTTGTCTACCTCAGTTTCCTCAGCTCAGGGATAATAAAAGCACCTTCTTCCCCTTGTGAGGATCAAGTGAAATATTTATAAAATATTTAACACATTGCTTGATACAGAGGAGGCACTTTAAAATTGCTGTTCCCTTTCTTTTCCCTTTCTTTCTCTAACATTTCTGAGGATTTTATTTACATTGATCCTGTGCTACTTTATTATGTACTATAATTATTCATGATCCTATTTCATGTGTAGGTAAAGAAAGATTTGTCTGGGGCAGTAGGTTCAATTCTTTATGTTTAAACAGTCAGCAGGTGTCAGGGATAGGGCAGGTTGGGAGGGGCGAGGGCGGAGTCTTTTTGGTCTCCAAGTTATTTCTGTTATGTTACATGTCATATAGCCCCTGGTAAATATTATTTTTTTTTAATGTAAGGAAGTCATTTTTGTTTGTTTGTTTTATTATACTATTATACTATTTTTTTTTAATGTAGAATAATAAAACAAGTTGTCTTAATTCTTTTTTGTGAAGTCTGGTGTAGATTATATGTTTGTTAACAAAATAATGGTTCTTTTGTTTTTGGTTTTTGGTTTTAAATGTATAAGATAAAATGGAAAGGATAACAAAGAAAATCAATACTATTGAAAGAGTCAAATTCATAGAGCCCTGATTAAGAAACACAAAGAGGGAGAGCTTCTCCAAGTTTCCTCTTTTTTTTTTTTCCCAACTTCTTCATTTGGAATGGTTCCTTGGCACATATAGGTGCTTAATAAATGCTAGTTGGCTGACTGAGTCCCTGTACTGATTTTATAAATTCTGGAACTATTGAAGACATGATCAATGAAATTTGTATTTATTCAAGAGATTGGCTGAGAATTACCATTTGGAGAAAAAAAGTGTACCCCCCCCCGAAAAAAAATCCCACATCATAGCTTGCTGTTGCCATTACTTTTACTATCTACTTCATCCAAATGGGGTAGGATAAAGCTGAAGGTATGTAAACCACTTTCAATAAAATGAAATGCTTCAAAAGCCAACCACGTCACGCAAAATGATTCACAAATATCATCTATTATTTTTTGTGTAAAGAAAATTTAATAAAGTTAAGCAATTTAATGTTTATGCTCCCTGTAGAAACCCTTACTTTAATTAAATTGTACATTAGAAATAGAAAACTAAGAGTAATAAAATGTACTATTTGCGATTGTTTTCCCTTTTTGCCAGTATAGCTAGCACGCTTCATAATTTTCATAAACATTTATGTATCCCATTCCAAGGCAGTTTGCTTATGTTCCTGTCACTTTTAAATTTTAAAAAGAGAACATATGAGATAATAGAATTATCACAAAACCAAATTGGAAATCAGATACAAGGAAATAGTTCAAGTGAACCAAATTCCATTTTCAGTCAGTCATTTTTTTCTCTTTCTAAGAGATATCAGAGAGATTTCTGAAATAATTAAAATGAGCCTTTAATAAATTTAGAAATGCTGCCTTCATTTCCTTATGCAGATAATGGAAGAAGAAGTTTTTTTTCATCTTTATCTGAAAAGAGCAGATCATCCCCTTCTGGGCCCACTAAAATTTCTCGACTGGTCGAATGAATAGTATAACTGAATCCCCAAGAAGAGCTTATTCAGAAAGCTTCGTGGGAGATGTAGTTCAAGTAGTCCTTAAATGACATGTCTCAGCTTCATTGAGCTGACAGGAAAGTAAAGGAACAGTGATTCTGATACCTTGGCACAAAGCCAGCATTCTTCCTTTCTCTGGGCTTGAGTATCAGTACAATATTTCAAAGGGAAAAAAAAATGCTTTGGCAAGAGAGTTGATTCATGTCTCATTTGCCATATTGACATCATGCTACTTCCACATAATGATGTCATAAATAAAGGGCTGAGAACATGGCACTGCACATCTCCTTTCCTCTCAGTTCTTAGGAAAATGCTTCTAGAACAGATTATAAATGTTTCAGAGGAGGTCAAAGTGCAAAAAGACACTAGAAATAAATGCAATCTTAACAACCACATTGACACCATTTGTAACAAAGGGATAGGTGGTAGGGATCAGTATACCTGCATCAACCAGATGGAACATATGGATAGGGTGACAAATTAATCTAGTAATTATTACATATCTGGCCAGTAATGAGACCCCATGGATTATGCCTGAGAAAAGTGGGATGCATCCATCCAATTAAAATTTTCATTGCACAGAAAATCAATGCATAGGATGGAGGCAGGGAAGGGATCTAATATTTGTTTCATTATATACCAAAAATGTAATAGACAGGTACTATGATGTAAAGAGGGAAGTATGTGACCATAAAGGAACCTGAGCATGGAATCAGAAAACTTGTCATGTAATGCCTCTCTGCCTACCTGTATGACCTTGGGTAAGCTACATAATTTCTCTGAATCACAATTTATTCAACTGTAAAATGGGTTTGTTATCAGCTTTATAAGTTTCTTGAAAGAAAAATGTTACAAAATTTAAATTCTTTTACGTTTGTATTGTTACTTTTTATTCTATTAAAGAGAGGGGATAAGATCCTATCACTCTACTGCAGGCCCTCATTATTTCATTCTTGCATTATAATAATAGCCTATAACTGAGTCTGCTGTCTTAAGTCTCTCCCCACTCCCATTCTTCCTACGTTTGGCAAAGTGATTTTTCTAAAATGCAGGTCTGATCATGTCACCCCTCCCCGCCATGAAATTAGAAAATTCTAGTGGTTCCCTATGACTTCTAAGATCAAAAACAAAATGTTCTTTCTGACATTCGAAATCCTTTATAAGCCATATTCTTCCTATCTAGCCTGTTTTCTTATACATTACTCCTCAACATGAATTCTCAAATCCAAACACACTGATCTAGTGACTGTTCCATGAATAAGACATTCCATCTTTCCATTTGGGGTATTTTTTCCAGTTGTTCCCCATTACCAAGACATTCCCTCCTTCATTCTGCTTACTGACCACCTCCAAAACCAATCCCAGTTTGCTTTATAGTCTCAAGTAAAATCTCACCTTCTCTTTTAACCTGAGTTCCTTCCTTCTATTATTTCCCATATATCTTACTTGGAGTTTTCTTTGTACATAGTTGTTTGTACATTGTCTTCCCAATTCAGTTATGAGCTCATTGAGAACAGGGACTGCCTCTTGTTTATATCCCCAGATCTTAACACACTCCCTGGCATATAAGGTACTTAATTTATTCAATTATTCTTTGAACTAGAGGGAGGATAAAAATATAACCTTGGAACAAGTCAGCATAAAAAGGAATTAACAAATATTTGCTTATGAAATGAAAGAGTAAAATATTTTGAGTTCAGTTCTGATGGTCATTTATAGAAAGAGGGATCTAATCCCCACAAAGCCATTTATATGCACATCAAAGTTTGATGGCTGTTATTCAAAATGCAATATCTGTGCAGAGCACCAGGTGGCATTCCAAACTGTGCTGCTCTGGCTCCCTGCCTCTGTCTTTCTTTCCTTGCTGGAACAACTGCTAAATTCCAATCTTGGACAATCTACTCCGAGCCAACCGAACATGTTTTTGAACATGGACCTCTTGGTACTCCCAGACCTCCTCCGCTCAGCTTCTTGACCTGGGATAGATTTTGTATGTATGTATATGTATATGTATATTTATAGTTAGATCGATAGATCGATCCATCTATCTATTTATTAGTCTGAATCACCCCAATTGCTAGTTTCTTCTTTGAGAGGAGCCTTTAAACTGGAACTGGAACTATGGGAAATATAAATTCAGTATGTTACTCTGTTGCTATTACATATACTAGAATCTATGTGGATAGTGGATGCTAGCTTTGATTCTCCTTTTCCATCAATAACTATAACATTTTATAAAACTAGCCTCACTGCAAGTACAGAACTGTTGTCTGGATATTGGATTTACCAGCTACAAGCAGGAAGTCTAGTGAAGAAAACCTGTGATACCCCCTGCCCAACTGTTTCAGATAATTTATTCCATAAGCATCCCTGACAGTAGTTCCATACTGCTGTAAAAAGAGGAATATGAAAATTAAAAGTGTTAATTCAAAAAGCTGATATAATATGTATCTTTATTTAAATTTATTTAGTTCAATTTAGCTTATATACATACACACATACACACACACACACACACACACACACACACACACACATATATATATATATATATATATATATATATATATATATATATATATATACATATATTCATACAAACACACACACACACATAAAATTTTATCCCGAGGAAAGCATAATTTTAGAATAAAAATCTCAGAAGTATTTCTGTAATTTCACAGGAGCCCCTAAGTGTTTTCTAAATTAACTTGTGAATTAACACAACTTTTTGTAACTGTGCACAAAGAACTTCAGAATATATTCTGGCTGACTTAGGGATAAGTATTTGTCATTTGATTCTACTAACGAAGGTAAATAAAATTCAGCTAAAATATTTCTTAGCTCAAAGGATTCGCTAAAAACTAAGATTTCTGTGTTATGATTTTGAAAGAAGCTTCACATAACAAGATTTCATTAAATCCTCACAACTTTGTTAAGTACTGCAAGTATTATTCTCTATATTGCAAAAATAAGGAAACTGAAATCTAGGTTTTACTACTTCTCCCTGGTTACACAGAGAGGAGGGAATGGAATTTGGACTCAAATCTAGATCTCCTCATTTTAAATCAGTGTTCTTTTTCAAGGTACCCACAGTTTATCTCCTTTTACTCCCTTGTTCTTCCTATATGTGCTTAATATCGTATTATAATGATACAGGGCCATAATTTCCATTAGATTTTTTCACTAAGCAAAATGGCTTAAAATAGTTTGAAAATATTAATACAGAGATATATTACACACACACACACACACACACACATCCAGCAAGTACCTGGTGAAGTAGAAAGAGCACTTGGCCTGGAGTCAGAAGACCTCATTTCAAATCCAGATTCAGACATATAGATAACTATGTGACCCTTTTTCCTCAACTTTCTTATCTGTAAAGTGAGCTAGAGAAGGAACTGGGAAACTATTTTAAACTCTTTGCCCAAAAAACCCCAAATGTGGTTATAATAAGTCAGACAGGACTGAAAAATGAACAAAGAACTATAGCTAAAGGGGGAAGGGAAGAGAGAGAAAGTGTGTGTGTGTGTGTGTGTGTGTGTGTGCGTGTGTATTTACATGTATGCAGTTGTGCTTTGAAAATAGACAGTTGAGCAAATAAATGGATTTTATAAGTCTTTTATTTGCCTTCCTGAGTCAAAAGACTAAAATGTAATCTCGTATTTTGTATTGTGATACATTTGGCACACATAACACATACAGAAATATTGAACTTCTTAGTGGTCTATTTGAACACAAGGCACTAAGCATTAAGAACTTTCCATTTACTAGCTTTCTGTGCACAGAACACCAATTCATGAAAATGGTAGCTTCACACGGATCAAGAGACCACCCTAAGTGCCTACTTACAATGATAAAAGTACATCTGGAGGGGTTGCTACAGCTAAAGATTGCTAAACAGAATCTTCTATAGAAATATTGTAAAAGCATGGCTGATTTTTACTAATACTGTGTCTCTATAACTGTCGCTAAGCTACTAGCATGTCAGGTATCCTAAGAGGAAAGACTAAAAGAAAGAAGAAAAGAAGAAAGAAAGGAGGGAGGGAGGGAAGAAAGGAAGGAGGAAAGGAAAGAATGAAGGGAGGAAGGAATAAAGGAAGGGGGAAAGGATGGAGGGAAAGGAAAGGAAAGGAAGGAAAGGAGAGAAAGAAGGAAGGAAAGGGAAAAGGGGGAAGGAAGGAAAAGAAGGGAAGGGAGGATAGGAAGGAAAAGAAGGGAAGGAAGGGAAGGAAGGAAGGAAGGAAAGGAAGGGACAGAAGGGAAAGGAATAGGAAAAAAAAAGAAAGGAAAAGAAAGGGCAAGGCACCCTGCCCCCATGTCATCATAAGAGAAGTCACAGCTACCAGTATGTTTACTTTAAATGCACAAATTCTGATATATGCTATAACTAACCTGATAGACTAAAATTTGGTATAAAATGATCTTGCTTTGCATGTCTACAATTCTCATTTACCTTATAGGTTTGTCATGAGGAAAACACTTAGTAAAACATTAAGATCTTTTTTATATTTTCTATTATTAACATTTATCATCATCATTAGCCTGTTTCTACAGAATATTATTATATTTCTAGACTGCACAATGGGGTGCATTTGTTATTGTTGCTCAACCACCAGGCTTGCTTGGTTTACTTAAAATATTCCTTAGGGTGCCCCCTTTGATAATACTGGATTGATGTTCTAATGAATTTTCCAATTTTCTAATGAAAATTTGATTTCAGTAATAGGGAGGTAAGAGGGGCAAAGAATGAATTACTTGGCTTGGAGTTGGAAAGACTATTTTTTTTTGACTTCAGATCTGTTCTCATACATTTATTTGCTGCATGACACTAGACAAGTCACTGAATCCCATTTGACCCTATTTGCTTATCTGTAAAAATAAATAAATAAATAAACCAGAGAACTAAATGGCAACCCACTCCGGTAACTTTGCCAAAAAAAACAAACAAACAACAACAACAACAACAACAACAAAAACCTCCAAATGGAATCATGATGAATCAAATGTGACTAAAATGACTCAGTACAATAAGAATATAAGCCTCCAAAAATTTATAACAAAATCAATTTTCCATATTTGATACATCCAACATTGCCCAGAGATCTTCTTCAAATTAATTAAATATCACCAGAGCATGTGGACTGTCTACCAGTTGTGTTTTTTTTTTCTCTTGTTACTTATTAAACCAAGGACTCTTTTCCCCCATTCTATTGACATGTTTTCCTAATAACATTGTTCACACTTTCTATCAAAATCTTTGTTGGTAATGTATGACAGTCTGATCATATTCATCTATTACTTTTCCATTGTCTTTGGGTAATTCAGATTCTTCAGAGTATCTACTATTCTAGGACTAGTTATGATACACCAACACCACAAATAAAGTGATGTTAAGAATCATAGGGAAGGGAAATTTTTAAATAATAATACTAATAAGTATTAACCCATGAAATAATCAAATTTACTTAACTGTTCTTTGACTCAGTTTCTTTATTTACCAAAAACAAAAAAGTGAATAATACCACTTCTTTCTGGGATAGTTGTACAGTTATATTAAAAAAAAAAAAATTAAAGCCCTTAACACACAGCCTGTTATATAATGTGTTATATAAATAATACCTATTATTGTTGTTGCTACTATTATCATTATTATATAAATTAGCTATGTATGGTATTTTACCATAAAATCTCCAAATTTTGCTTGAGTTGCTATTTGGCTATGAGTCATGGAATCCCACAACTCCAAACAATTAAACCTGAAAATTATCAGACAGAGGGACTTGAAAAGCTTAAATAATCTAAAATATATTTTCATTCAAGAATTTTTTAAGAGGAGTTATATAAAGGCATTATCAGAGCAATGTAGAATCAGAAGAGGATTTAGGATTGATTATGATTTTATTATGTGCCTATAGAACAATCTCAATCATGCTGAGTGAAACCCATGGAAACTTCAATGAGAAGTTTTTATATGAACAAAATCAATTGTTGTTAGAGTTTTAAAAAAAAGAAGCAATTAATTGATGATGGTGGAGGAGAAAATTTTGCAGAAATCTTACTATTAAAGACTTGATATCTAACATATGTATGTGATACAAATATGCAATACAGGAGCCATTTCACTTTCCCCACTTCTCTTCTTATCACATCAACTTTAATGAGTTCTTTGTCATTCCTAAATAAACCATCCCCAAATCTAGATTTAGCTTCAAAAGTTATCCTGCTATCTAGTCTTATATTACCAGTTATCTACTGGAGAGCTATCAGGATACACCAATGCTGGAAACTCAAGATTTTCCAATACATAATATAATTATCCCTTCTACATCATAATTTGCCTTATCATGTTTTCAGTATGTCATGGGTTGCATAAAAAATTAAATGGGAATTTTGGACAAATTTTGTGGAAACTGTACATAACACACAGATAACAGAAAATGACAGAGGACATTTGGCCAAATGTTTAACGCAGATTTTACAATAAGATTCTATAAAGCAATTATTAAAAAAAAAAAAAGAAAAAAAGAAAGAAAGAAAGAAAGAAAGAAAGAAAGAAAAAAGAAAAAAAAATCAAACTTTCTCTTGATGGATTTTCAGGATGCAGTCAGATATTACCCACCCAGAGGCATCTAAATGATAGGGTTATCCACCAAAAACATGGGGCATAGGGTGATATCTCCAAAATATAATGGGATCTTGAGCGGCTGTTACAAATTGTCTTAAAATAGTTTGTAGACTTAATACGTCTCCAAATCAAGAGCCAAATTTTCATTAGGTTGCTGAGTGGGCTAAATCCATAAGGTTATTTATGGGTATACTCATACTCATAAAGGTATTTAGCAAATGAAAAGGATTTTAACAATTAACAAAGAGAAAAAAAAAGTCCCTTAGCAGAGACTTCTTTAAGGCATGGTCAGTGGGAGTTTATGCCATTGACTGATAAGCTAACCATAAAAAGCAATTAGGGTCCTAATAGGCATAAACTAGTTTTGCAAGTAGACTGATCCCAAAAGGAATTAACTGTTAGTGAATTACAAGTAGATTTTTTTTTTTATAGGCAAATATCATCTAGGAGACTGATATCATAATTTGTGTTTCTGATTGTATACAGGAACTGTGGAGTTATGATGGTTTTGTCTCTGCAATGAATATAGCTAAGAATCTTTTATTTTTTTCTTTAAAAAAATCTTTTAAAAATATAAATCTTTATTTTTTTATCCAATCTTTATCCAATGATTGAATCATAATTATGAGATGGTACAAGAAAGAGAGACTAAGGAAAGATAAAAGAGTTTGATACTTGTTTTGTTCATTGGAAGCATGGGTGGGAAGCAGTTTGTGAAAAGAGACAATGTTTTGGAAGTGTTCTCTTTTCTTTTTAAAATTAAATTAAATCTATTTTTTTTTATTAAAGCTTTTTTATTTTCAAATATATACGGTCCAGGCTAACTCTCTGAAGGGCTTCAGGATCAGTCAGAGTCTGGATTAATCAAAGTCCTTGATCTTTAAGGGAAGAAGTGAAGGAGGCAGGCAAGCTTCTACACAGCTTGCCAAAGATGTACTCTGGATTCTGGAGTCCAGAATCTCCAGCCTCTCTCCTCCTTATCCTCCAGCTAAGCAACCCTGACTCTCTCCCTCAGCCCTCCAATCCTTGCCTCAATACCACATATTCAGCAAGTACCAATCTTGAGGAGATCCATCACATTACCATATCATCTAAGTATATGCTTATAGAGCCATTATCTCAAATCAAATAGGTAATTAGCCTTAAGTGCTCTGCTGATTCAAGTATACCTTTTTCAGAGTTTCAGCCCTCTACACAAATATGCATGGGTAATTTTTCAACATTGATCCTTGTAAAACTTTGTGTTCCAAATCCCCCCCCCCATCCCCTAACACCCTCCCCTAGATGGCAAGTAATCCAACATATGTTAAACATGGTAAAAATATATGTTAAATCTAATATATGTATATATATATATATATATATATTTATACAATTATCTTGCTGCATGAGAAAAATCAGATCAGAAAGGGGAAAAAAAAGAAAAAGAAAACAAAATACAAGCAAACAACAACAAAATGAGTGAAAACGCTGTGTTGTGATCCACACAGTACTCTCTCTGGGTGTCTACAGCTCTCTTCATTACCAACATTTGTCATTATCTTTTCCTGTCATCTTAGCCAACCTAAGAGGTGCACAGTGGTTCCTCGGAGTTGTCTTAATTTGCATCTCTCTGATCAATAGTGATTTAAAGCACCATTTCATTTGGCTAGAAATGATCTCAATTTTTTCATCTGAAAATTGTCTGTGCATATGCTTTGACCATTTATCAATTGGAGAATGGCTTGAATTCTTAGACATTTGAGTCAATTCTCTCTGTAGATTAGAAATGAGGCCTTTATCAGATCCCTTGAATGTAAAGTGTTTTTTCCCACTTGATTTCAGCTAAGAATTTTACCAGATGCTTCATCCAAGGATATGGGACTATGATAAAACTCCACTTAAACATGAAAACGCTAGTCAAAATCAAAAGTTCCATTTATAATTCTAGCAATGTTTCCTCCAGTTTGCCTCAAGGTGTAGTTGAGCTTTCAGAGTTTTACAATAATTCTGGCTCTTGCTGCCAATGACCCTCAAGCTATGAAGAATATTATGAAGGAAAAAAAGAGAGGGTCAAAAATTTTATGTGGATTTCTATATTGAGGTGGGAGGGGGGGAGGAGGGTAGAAAGGATGAACTCCCCATCCCTAACCCTGTGATTCAGAAGAAATAATTATGCATTATATTTACTTTACCCCACCTTCAAACCAACAGCAGGGTGTTTCAGGGAATGGTGAATCAGGCTTGGAGTTCTTATTTGCAATTCATACATAGGATTTTTAAATCAGATAATAATCAATCATCTATTGTGTGTATATATGCATGTATGTGACTAGTAATTGAGACGGCAATGGATGTTTCCAGTCCAGGAAAGAAAGGAGGAGGCTTACATTGGAGAAGAAGTAGAGAAGGAAAAAGGCTGACTGGGTGAGATTCTATGATGGGGGTTTCAGAAGGCAAAATCACAGTTAGATGACTCAGGGCAAAGGAGGTAAAAAGAGGTAAAGGATGAATATTGAAGGGAGTTGGATGAGTCAAAGTCCAATTGACAAATGCTGTTTATTTTGCATTTTTGCCTTGGGCCCTAGTAGAAGCAATTACCTCCATAGCAATGATAATCTGCCTACATTCCCTGTTTTGCTAACTCTTTTACTATTACATATCGGGGTGGGACTACCCTAGAGAACCATCGAGTATTTATCCAGGAGCCTCCAGGGGAACTGCCACATTTAACCTTTTTACACTGAGCCCTCTGGCTCATGACCCTGAATCACATGAATTTGCTCAGCTTGCTCTAAAGAGGTAGCAGAATCCTGCCAGCTGCCTGGATTTAAGCCCATGTTTTAAATTGGAGATCATGCTTACATAGGGCACAGCAAAATAAATGCCTATAAATTCAAAAGGCTACTGAACAAAATACAAATAGAATTTCATGTCAAAATCCCCACGGACCATTTTATCTTTTTATTTCCCCCCCTCCAGAGCTCATACCTGGATTAATGAGATTATACCTTTCAGTACTGACAAGATGATGTCTCACTGTTCTGTGGCAGCTCAGCTATATTACTTAAAGGCAAAGATATTATAAAGCCATACCAACACTCTATGAAGCTCATAGAATGCACATGGAGAGCTTGACCTAAAACTTTAGAATACAAACTTCATCTTTTTGATAAATAAACAGAAACAGCGATTAATTGAATCTATCCCATCATGGCCTGCAGCCTTGAAAGTGTACATGATACTAAAAAGACTCAATAATCAGACTTTCTTTTGATATTAATATTATTTTCTATTAAAAAATCTGTAATGTTATTTGTAAGGAAATCTCTTAACCTCTCTGAATAAAAGTAAATATATACACATATATGCATATATATGTATGTACACATATATAAACAGCCTACTCCCAAGAAGTTTGTAAATATGTAGGATTTGATATATTTCTTGTTATAGGTGCATATCATTTAAAAGAATGGAGATAATAAAAATATTAAGATAAATTATTTAATATAAGCTAATTTATCCTATATATGTATGTATGTATGTGTGTATATATATATATATATATATATATATATATATATATATATATATATATATATTTGTTTTTTGTGGGAGAGTTAGGGTGTTGTAGTGCTGGGTAAAGAATAGATAAGGAGAGGAATCTATATACCAGTCTTCTCACAAAATATTCTTCAAAGAGAAATGTGCAATGAGTACAGAACATCCTAAATTAAAAATATAGACAAGATGAAAATCAATAAAGAAAAAAATATATATAATGAAGTAAGCAGTTTCTGTTGCTCCTTTCCTTAGCCAAAAATCAAACCTGGGGTATGCTAAATGTTATTTTTAAAATCTCCTATTATGCAATTATTAAAATTCATATTTTCAATCATCTCAATTTTTTGTTAACATTTTTTTTTTTAAATTTGGATTCAATTCTAGTTGATTTCTTGGCCAAGAGAGAAGTTTACAATTTAATGACTAGAGCATTTCTCAAGCCAAAGGATAATGAAAGCTTTATCATTTTATTCTCTACATAGAGAGATTTAAAAAAATAAATAAATATGGGAAGCATTTCTCCTCCCAGGTCATTTATGTGTTTATTAGAATTGGTTTATAGAATCCAATATAATTTCAAGTAGTTCACTTTATTCTCATTTCTATTCCCTATAACATATTACTTGCCAATAACTCCCAATTCATACTCAAATCTCCCCTTCCCCTAACTCCTGCTTTTTATACCAGAGATTCCTCCTATGTAAATAAGAATTGAATTAGCTCACTTCTGTCTTTACAACTCTATATCGATGCTCCTATGTAGATATTTATTGGTATTTTGATCACTGATTCAGGTTAATCCTTTCATTTAACCTCATTCAACTTTGGGGCAATAATTCTAAATCCTCATATTGGAGGACCTTATAAAATCTTACAAAGCCTAGGCTTGTTCAACCTACAAGACAGTTAGTTAATTGTTAATTTGATCCTTCTAATGGAAAGGAAGCTTCCCCACCCAATCAATCATCTAGAGTAAGCATGGAATGAATGGCCTTTTGCAGAAATCAGGGAGCATATCCTCCCCCTGTGTTTTTGATAGAGTATGTAAGATTTTATAATAGAATTGAAAAGCTTGGTTAATTGTCATTGGTTTTATAAGGAAAATGTCCTTCTTTCTTCTTCATTAACAGGGCAAATCAAAGTTATTTGCAGTCATTTTATAGAACACTAACACATTAACTACATTTTCTTTTTCTTGAATCAAGAAGCTTTTGCATTATATAAAGTATTGGATTTATTGTTATTAAAATACTGTGTGATGTTTCCTTACTTTATACCTGAATCTACTCCTTTTTCCTATACTTCTAATCTAAGAAACTTATCTCAAGCCAAAGTAAGAAATGAAATAAATTTCTATAAACAGAAAAATGTTTGTCTCAGAGGAAGTAAATATTATTTCAGTTTATGAAGGACATTTGTTCTATAGGTAACTATTATCATTTAGTTGTCAAATGAAAAAAACATATATATTGAAGGAATTCTGAATTAAATATTTGTTTTCAATTTTTTTGGTCTAATATTCACCATTTAAATTGTTCCCTGCCAAACGGCCTAATATCTTTCAGGGTAAGAATTCTCTTGTAGGCTATATGTGTGGTGTGTATGTGTGTGTGTGTGTGTGTAATTCTAGCTAGATACACAGCTATAGAGCTACATAGACACAAATAAATAAGCATGTACATATAATCAACTTATAAGATGTTTGTTCCATATTCAATTCTTTTTTGCAAAAAATATTTTTAAAATATTTTAGAATATTCAAATAAAGAGAAAATATTAACATTTAATGAATAGAGCAAGTCAAAGAGTGAACTGTCTTTCATTGGTCTATCTAGGATCAAGGAGTTTTCTCTATTTCTTCTTTCAATAATGCCTGACCTACCCAGAATCCTTTGCAATAAAACTAATCTTCTAGAAACAAAAGCAAAATGCCAGTCTAAAAATCTAGTAAACACAGAATCCTTATCCCAAGCTAGGATAAGGATATATATATTTTTAAGTATATTAGTGGCAAAATGAGTATAATATAAGGTCATATAAGGAGTTGCAAGAAAAAAGGGAAAAGGGAGAATAGGTAAACTCTGATGATATAGGGTAGATGTCAATTAAGCAAAGGGGTTCAGCCTTTTTTCTATAGGTAAAAAAGTAGTCTTGGAATATATTTATTGTTCAAGGAGGACCAGAACCTTTGATGTGAAAACTTGCCAAGCCCGTTTCAGGGCTACTCATCTACTTTGTTGTCTACCTGATATTTAACTCTTACTGGATGCTCCAAGAAGCTGTGGCAACATAGGTACAAAACCATCCTGGAAGGCTGAAATCATGTTGTGGATTATGAAAGTTAAGTTGGTAAGTTAAAGAGGTATTTACCCCAAGCAGGTATAGACTTCCACCAGTGGAATAAGTGGTTGAGAACAATGTGTTCCAATGGCCATGAAGCTGACTGAGTTAGGTATTGTGGAGAGCTTAGACATTGAAACATCAAATTACTTAGTGCCTTCTACTGTATTTTTAGTTGTCTTGATTTTTGTCTTGATCTTGGACTTTGATGATCCTGGAAAAGAGTATGAGGCTAGCAACTTTATGCAACTCTGCTTCATTTAAATCCAATTCACAAGCCACTCAAGACATCACCCCATGCTTCCACAGGTCCTCTTCAAAAATGAAAGATGACAAAAAATAGGTAACTTCAAAGGCTTTCCAATGTAAGTATTTTTGAAATAACTAGTGCTTCTAGTAAATGCGATTATCTACTCTACATAATTTTTAGAGAACTCAGATAAATTTGCTATAAAATACATAATAGTGCTTTATATTTGCATTGTGTTTGTGTCAAAGTAAGTTTGCTCCTACAAGCTCTAAAATAATTTTCTTTAACAATTTTATTAAAGATAATGTTATGTCAGTATTAGAAGCTTAAGGTTGCAAATAAGGAAGTGAATCCATTTTGTAAATAAACTGAATAAAGTATCCATTGTCCAAACCTTAGGCAAGCACTCCCCATGTATTAACCTAGTGTGTGGCTCAGAATGGTGAGGGGTCACCATTTAATAAAAAAACTTGAAAAATCTCTAACAGCAAAGCAAAAATTTTATTGTACGTTCTCGAGCTCAGCAAGCAATCAAAAGAGGAGGCACCTTTTAAAATAGGTTTGACACTTTAAATAGTCTCTAATGCAAATACCCCTCCCACCTCTGACCCTCATCTTCATTGGCTGAGGGTCTTACATTCTAAACATGAGAACTACCCAAGAAATTGAACTTGACCAATAAATACATAGTTGCCCATATTGATTGAAATAGGGAGAAAATGATGTCATGGGAGTAAAGCACTGAGAAGACTTAAAGTATGCCCTTGAATCAGTACTCAAAGACTTTTGGGACTACTCCAGTTCTGAAGTAGATGACGCCTTCTTCGATTTTCACAACTTTCTTGAGAGATCTCACCTTATCTCATGCACTAGTGAACAATGACAGCATATTTCAGTGCAGCCAGTATAATTCATAATATTTTATTTAGATTAAGGAAGAGAACTCTGTTCTTATTCTGTCCGGGATTTATAAGAAAGTAGTTATGCTGTGAGTTCAATCAATATAGTTTGTGCACCAAAATGATGTAGGTGATGTAGACATCAGATATTGGTAGGCCACAAAAGTTGGAGATCAGTCATGTGAAGAATTCACAATAGCCATTTTCTTTAGTAAAAAGTAGATTTATTTAGAGAAGAAGTTACAGAAAAAAAATGAATGGTTACAAAAGGTACCCGGCATGGTAAATGTAAATATAGCATAAGAAAAACAAGTTCCTCAGTGGAGCTCACAATTACCTAGGAGAAAGGGAACACCCCATGAGGTTGGGGCATGCCCTCAGCTGGTTGGATAAGTGTGAAAGGGACTTAACTAAGAGTTAGCTATAGCTAACTAGGAGAAGAAATGGGTTTTGGAAGCCTTGTGGAATTAGAGAAGATATCATGTAGCATGGAAGAAGGGAAAGGGTAAAGACATCACAAGGCATTATACCACAGCAGACTGACTCAAAGAAGGGCAGCAGCCTTGGTCTGGCTCATAATTGGATTTTACAGGGAAAATTTAACCTCAGGGGCATAACTGGAATTTCTGACAGGACAGAGCAAGGTGAGACTGCTGGAGATCTCTACAGAGGGTAGATCTTGCATATTTGATATAATTTGGATTTTAGACTGGAAAAGCTCCCCAGAGAGTGGGACCACCAGAAACTGATCTCTATCAGAACCTTCTCCTTTCCTGTCTCAGGAATTATTTTTTACCAATTCTTCTGCTAACCACACCTAACACTGAAGACCTCATTATAATGATAGGTTAATTTTTTTTGAATGACAACTCAAATCAAGTGAAATAGCCTGTGAAGCTCCCAAATTAAAACAACTATTAACAAAACAAACAAAAACCCCTAAATCAGATTTATAGTCCTTTGCAATATTATTCCAATCTATTATTCTGGGAAATTCAAAGTTATTCTTCTTCATGTATTCTACTTTCCAGTTAAACTGGCCTACTTTCTATTCCTCATAAACAACATTCCACCTTTGGGAACCCTGCAATATCCTTCTTCCTAACTATGACATGTAAGAAACCATAATTCTATCAAGAATAAATTGCTTCCTGTATATGACTTTTTTTTTTGCTTCATACTCCCTGCCAGTATCCCTAATATCTTCCAAAATTACTTTATATATAATTATTATTAAGCATATTTGGTATACATCTGATCAGTGTTACAAGCTCGACTGGCACAAAAATATATATTTTTTCCTTTTTGTATTTCTTTCTCTAGCAACTGGTAAAGAAACTGGGCCATAGCCGCTTAATAAATGTTTATTGAATTGAATTACATTTAGCATTGCTAGCTTTTTTTTAATAAATCAATTAACTCATCATCAAAAATATGGGGGAAGGTGCATTAAAACTATTGCTCAGGAATTTGGAAGTTTGAATGTAAAAGAAGTTAGGGGAAGCCATAGGCTTTTGGCCAATGTGCCCAGAGACATAGAGGAAGAGGGGAATCTGTTTGTTGATTCTCTTTAAAGGCATTTAATTCTCCCAAGGAAAATAGGTTCACCCTTGGTTTACTTCCAAAGTTCTTAGAGAGTTAGCCAAGATAGTCTAAGAAAGTTAAGGAGTTGGATTAAATTGTACAGGTAGTGGTAGAGTTGGGACTAGAATTGGATTTCCTACTTTACAAACCAATGTTCTTTTTACTAATATTCCAGTGCCTTAAGAAAAGAAAGTTCTGTAGTTATAACTACAGGACTTTAAAAGTTTCCAGAACATCATCCCAAAGGAAATAGAAAATAGTATAACACATATTCCATTTATTTTAGCTCTTGAGTCTCAATAGACACAGTCTCATTTCCTCTTGGTCCTGGGCAAATGGGTCAGCACTTATTTTTGTTGCTGCTCATTCTATTCCTTTTTCTTAAAGACAAAAGGATGAAAGTAGCATATAAAGTCTTAGGTTCATGAATCACTTCTGACATTTTGACAAGGTCCCTTAAAAAAATCCAATTTGCTCTCTGTTCTACTAATAAATGATTTATCTTGTAATTGAGAATCTATTTGGTTAACTGTCCTAAACACTTTTACCAAATCAAAACTCAAATTTTACAAAGGGCACTATTATATTAGATATAGAACATTTTTAATAACAACAACAAAAACTTTTGTTTCCCTTTTTATTGCAAGATTGGTTTAAAATATTTTTTTCTTTGTTGTTGTTGTTGTGTGTGTGTGTGTTTTTTTGTCTAAGGACTAAAGGAAAGAAATGAATTGTTGGTAAGGATGATGTGTTATTTATCTTTTAAAAATAAAATATTCAGGAATAGTCCAAATAAATTATATCTAATAAAATAACTATCAGTTTTGATTCAGTGACAAAATCAAAGCCAAGAAAGTGAAAATGATGCAATCAGGAGCAAAGGACTAGATTCATCATTATACAATTATACAAATTATATTATATGTATATATCTATATATATGTGTGTGTGTGTATGTATGTATATTATATATGTATATTTTATTGATATTTATTGATATTTTATTGATGATCATTTCCTCATCAATAAAAATAATCATCTGTGATTTAATAAACCTATTTGAGGTAATTGTTTTAAGTAGCTTTGCCAGAATGTCACAGCTAAGAAGTGTTAGCAAAAAAATTTGAACCCATGAAATGAATGTAAGTCCAGATTTCTCTTCATTATGCTATGTTATTGCTTAGAGTCATGCTATATTGCTTTGGAAAATTTATTAGTGTGTTATGTCTGATAAATTCAATGTACCTTAGTGGGAAACAAACAATAAATCTATTTTGTATGTAATTAGACAACTAGAAACTCTTTGCCTCTTAAAAAAAAAAAAAAAAACTTCCCAGTTGAAAGTGAATAGTTCATTAAATTTAATAGTATGACCACATTTCAGAAAATATACCTGTTACAACTTTTGATAGTAGAAAATAGAGTGAAAAAGTTAAAACAAAACAAAAAAAAAGACAATACAAAATACTTAAAAAAAAAAAAAATGGTTAATGGGTAGTAAGGAATGTGCATACCAAAAAGATTAATGAAGGCATTTCACAAACATCTTCTTGCTAAGCCAAGTCAAAAAACATGGTTAAATGTTCACTTTTTGCCAGGCAATGTGCTAAACAGGGGAAAAAATACAAGAAATGACTTGCTTCAATAATATGACTTTCCTTTCTAAGTCACGTAACTGACTAAATTTTTTTGTATGTTGATTGCCAAATAATTAATCAATATATTAAAATGGTTAAACCACTCATAACTGACTTACTTATATCAGTCAAATTGTGTCTGGACCTACTCAGGGAAGAATTTCAGTAGTAGTTTGAATCCTGATCACGGGTGAGGAGTGATGAGGCAGAACTCATGAGGATGGTCAAACAGTAGTCCGTTTATTCAAAAAATCCTCAGGCTTATATTCCCTATGCTTATATAATATTCTTAGGTAATTATAGGATACTGTGCATTCACTAACTATAGGATACCATGCATGCAGGACCACATATACAACTTGCTATTATGTATGGATGTTTCCTTTCCATGTTAGCATAACTTTGCTTCAAATACAACCCAGGTTGTGACACTCCCTGACTTCTCAGGAAAGTTGAGATATCCTTGGGGAAAATGGGGAGCTAAACCAGACACTGTCAGCAGGGTTCCTTTTACTGGACTAAAGGGTCTTATACCTCACCCATGATATCCCATTATCTATGGCCCTCTACATCTCTCCCTTTCTTTTTGTTTTAATTGAAGCCGGTATACATCAGTGGTTAAATCCATAAATGGCAGGTAACAAGTTTCAGTATGGGAGGAATGACACAAGCAATTAGTAATGCAACAAACAATATATTATAAAAGACATCCATGAATCCCAGAATGAAGATATAGAAAATAACTAGTGTCTTGCATCTTTCATCCATTGAGCCACCTCATATGGTTAGCAGCCTGATGATATTTTGAATGAAATTTTTGGGCAGCCTGAAATAGGAGAGTGTTGGCTAACATGGTGAGAAGGTGATCTGCCTTTGGATTTCCATTAAAAAAAAAAAAAAAAAAAAAAAAAAAGGTCCTGGAAGACCAGTATGAGAGGGGACATGAAAGAGGTAATATTTACCTATGGTTTCTCACTTGCTTCTGAAGTTCCTTAAAAACTGCAACATGTTAGAGATTGCAAATTGCATTTGGGCTGTAACAATTCTTTGTACCACACCTACTGAATAAGCCAAATCAGATATTATATTAACATCTCCTGTATAATGAATAAGAACAAGTTTAATTGCATACAACTCATTCTGCTGAGTGAACTGAAAAGAAGTGCTGTGTACTCTTTATATAGCTAAGTCAGGAGAATATATAGCACAAATGTTGTGTTTGGACACATTTGTAAAGATGGTCTGTCCTTTAAGAGAGATCTTAGAAACATTTTCTTCAAAAATGCATAAGCATTTTTGTGTAATAGCTGAGCTATCCTTAAGGGGCACCCATGCATGAAATTTGGAGCTGTGGCCAATAAAATTTGCCACTCTGGGATGGTTTGACAGCATATTTTAATTTGTACATTGGTATAAAAGGTGTATATCTTGTTAGGTCCTATCCTAGATAATTGTATTACCCTTTAACCAGATCCTAGCCACAGATTGGATAAGGAATAAGGCTTTGGTCTGGTTGTGCTGTTTTTACTATGCATTTCCAATCATTATGGGTTAGGCTTTCATATGCCATAGTCTCTAATAACATCTTAACATAAGATGATATAAACACACAGATCTTGAAAGTCCCACATTAGGCACCAATTGTTTGGACCTGATCATGGGAGGGCTTTGGTACCAGCCTGAGTCCTGATCATGAGGAAGGAGTGAAAGAGCAGAACTCACAAAGATGGTCAAACAGTAGTCTGTTTATTCAAAAAATCCTCATCCTTAAATATCATAATAGACTTACATAACTATAGAACACTGTGTAAGTGCTAACTATAGGATACTGTGCATGTAGGACCACATATGCAACTTTCTATTGTGGCCTTGCCACATTAGCATAACTCGGCTTCAAGTACCACACAGGTTGTCACACCCCCTGACTTTTCAGTAGGGCCAAGACAGCCCTAGGATGTATAGGAAATCAAACCAGACACCTCAGCATTGTTCCTTACTGGACTAAAGGGTCTTTTACCTCACCCAGGATTCCCCACTATTTGTGGTCCTCTAAAAAATTGAACCCAAGAAACTATATTGCCTAAAGGCAATTCATCCATTGTTAATTTATTAATCAATGCTGTTGTCCATATTCAGACATACATACATACATATATATATATATATATATATATATATATATATTGTATTGTCTGTAAATGATGTTATAAATATCTACATGACCCTTGGTAGGAAGACAAAAGGTTCCTCATTGAAATGTCCTATAATGAAATGAAGAGAATAAGAAATAAAATGAAGAACAATGACATAGATTTGTCCATCCCAGTGAGTAATTAAGAAACTGATGGTTTGAGTCATATACCCAAGTTTCTGTGGTTCTTTGTTTGCTCTTATTTTCAAATGCCCCTGGTGAATTTCCTGTGTTATCATAAGGCCCAGAGACTACTGACATTCATTTCTAAGTGGATAACTGTTGGAATGCACAGGAGCCACCTGACAATGGCTGCTGGAGATCCAATCCAGACCTGCAGAATGGATCTTCTCTTGTGAGAGGATGATACAAGGAGACTGTGAGGCAGTTGCTGTTCTCTGACCTGGCTGACTGAGAGGCCATTGTGTTGTCTGACCCTTGTCCTCTTCCCTCTGCCTCCAATTTATCTCATTCCCAGTCTGCAATACCTTGGTTAGCAAAGGCTGCTCTGCAACTCCTTCAGATGGTATGATTCACAGCTGTGGAGGCTCTTGGAGAATTGACTTGCCCCTCAACAGATAATTTGATCTTGACATGTAACAATCCATATTTGGTACTTTGATTTAATACAATTAATGCTTAGTACATGATTTTTATGAGACATTAGAAATAAAAATGGCTAAAACAACAATAAGAAAAGCAAAAAGAAACAGTTCCTTGCTCAAAAAGTGCCAAATAAATATATAGAAATATTGCATATTCCAAAAAAACTCTACTTGTCCCCTTATCATTCAATTTTTTTCCCATTTAATTTAACAACTTCTTTGTGGTATATATAAAAGGATTGTTAAAGTACTTAGGATATTGCCTGTCACATAGAACTCTGTATAAATATTGATGATAATGATGATGATGATGATGAAAATGACATTGATGTGGAAAAAAGTAAGAAATTGAATCGACTAGCAAATGCTTACTTTTTTTTTTTTTTTTTTTTTTTTTTTTTTTTGCTAAACAGAGAATATAGCCACCAGAGGCATAAGATTATGGTGTGAAAGTTAGTGGAAAATAATAGAGGAGAAGAATGAAGCTCTATCACTTGGTTTACAATAAACAAACAAACAAGCAGACATAAGTAAGTAAATAAACAAACATAAATAAATAAATAAAAAATAAATAAATAAATAGACTAGATAATTTAAGAAAAGAAAATCAGCCCTATGATATTTGTACAAGATACATCATTTATAGATGTAAGTGGAAGAGGGAATACTATGAAAAAGACATTTTTAAGAATTGCAGAGTCACTGAATGCTAGACAGACCTGAAACTCAGTTCATTTATTATAGTTTATATTTGAAAAAGAATCACTTTTATAAGATAAAACCTTTACTTGAAGACCATCAGTGAGGCAGAGTCCCATTCTTCTTGGAAATAATTTTAATTTTCAGGAATTCTGTTTATCTTTATCTCCAGCCTACAATATCTTCTTTATGTAGCTCAATTATAGCTCTTATCTCCCTTCTGGGACCAAACAGAAAAGACACTTGTACTTTTTTTTTTTTTTTTTTAAGGCAACTATGGCCTGTTTTCCTGATTTCATTTTTTTAAGTGTCATTGCCACTTGAGCATATCAATCAATTGCCAAACCTGTAGTGTCTGGATGTGGTGTTATAGTGCAAGTTTGAAGTCTCATTTTTATAGCATTTGAGGAGGAATAGAGTAATTCTTATCTGTAACACCTTGGAGTTAGTTCATTTACACATAAAAATGGTCTCGAAGATTTTTTGGTAAAAATTTAAAGTTAAGGGGCAATTAGGTGGCACAGTGGGTAGAGCACTAGCCCTGAAGTCAGAAGGACCTGACAACAAATTTGATCTTCAACACTTAACACTTCCTAGCTGTGTAACCCTGTGTAATATTCTTCTTTAAAAATATAATATTCTCTGGGAGCAGGTTTCTTGGGGGGCTTCTGAAAGCAGTCTTAGTTTGAGTTCAAAATAATCACCCTGAATGCAGCCAGGAGTTAAATTCCAAATCCTTTATTGTCTCCGTCAAAATCTTGTCTCTTTTCTGGGGCCTGGTATGCCCCAGGTTAGGATTTCTGGAACATGTCTGAGATTTTCATATCATAGGATCAAGGACCCTTGACAACAAAGCCCCAATTTTTTTTTTCATGATTCATAAATATTACCAAGATATGTTGTTTTCTTTATTATATTATGTAATTTGTAATTTATTTTATCTTTGGGATAGTTTGTACATGATTTCTAAGTTCCCTTTTGAAATCTTGCTTCTTACTGTTGCGATTTTGTAGTGGCTACTTTTTCTTTACTCATATTGGCTATAAAGGCTAGGGAGTTGGTCAGGGTAACTAGAACAAGATATAATTTTAACATATTTGGGTAATGTGTACATTGTCATAATTTATCTTTAAAGAAAATATTTTGCAAGTAATTGCTTTTTATTGTATTCTTCAATGTAATTATAGTCATTTTTTTTTGAGATTTATAGTTAGACATTCCCTATATTTTTTTCTTTATTCATCATAGTTACACACAAACACACACCTCATAATAGATCACAAACTAAAATGAAATTACTATTTAACATAATAATGAATAAGTTAGGAGCTGCTAATCTTAAGATAATTATCCTTCATATCTAATATTTCAACTAGGTAAAGATTTATAGTTTGTTCAAATATTGCAATAATAAAAACTGCAAAACAAAATTGGTCATCTAAGTAGTAAATATAATAAAAATCATAAGCAGTAGCTAGCATTGATATAGTACTTATAAGTTTTCAGACTGTTTTAAGAATCTTATCTTATTTTATCCTCAGAACCCAACTCTGCTGTTGCAGCTATGAACATATCCATCTTGTAGATTTGGAAGTTGAGGGTTGATATATGTTTTGAATGATTTTCTACGGTCACCTAACTAGCAAATATCTGAAAGAGGATTAAAAACTTAGTTCTTCTTGATTCCAAATCCAGCACTCCATTTATTGCACTAACAATTTGAAAATATTTGCATACATTGATCACTTTCTTTTACAGTTTATTTTCTATTGAAAATACTGTCTAGATTTGATAGAATAAGGAAATGCCTTTTTTTTTTTTAAGTTCAGGAAATGTTGTTATTGTATGATCCCTAGAATGGCTGTTTGTGAGATTTTCTTGGCAAAGATATCAGCGTGTTTTATCATTTTCTTTTCCATTGCATTAAGGAAAACAGGGATTAAGTGACTTGCCTAGTAAATGTCTAAGGATCGATTTATCAGGTCTTCCTGTCTCTAGACCTACTATGTTACTCATTGAATTACCTACCTACATCCAAATTTAAGTGCTCCTCAGTTTATGACAGAGGATTTTAACTATAATGTTCCAAATTTCATATCCAGTGCTCTTTTCCTCTATTATACCTTGATGGCTCTGCAGGAAATGTAGTTCTTTTTAGAGTTGTTTTAGAAAACCACAAAGTTCAACTCTAATGTCACATAATGACACTGAAATGACTGAGACCTTACAGCATTTCTTGGATCAAATTCAGATGAATTTTACCATCATAAGGATTTGAATAAGATCTTTATAAAAGATTATAGATTGTTTCTGAGAATTAGTCTATCTCAGTATGATTTTTCAACACAGGTAGATTGATGATTTTGTGTTAATTTCTTTGACCATAATAACACATGAAATAAAGAAAAAAAAATAAAAAAAGACCCTCAAACCTATTTGTCCTGTTTCTGTTCCACTCCTTTCTCTTGTTGTAGTATAAACTATGGAATGAAGTAAAAGTGAGAAAGGATAATAGGAAAGTAAAGATTTGTTGGCCATCTATAACAATTAGAATAGGAGTCCCCCCAAAATGACAACTTAAATTGGTTGCCTGCTTCAAATTAGAGTAATTCCCTTAATGAGTTCATACATTTATCTGAGTAGTGAATAATAAATTTATTCATTAAGCCTTACGTTAAAAAAAAAAATTAGAAACTTTTAAAGCTAGTGTGACCAATGTCTTGTTAAACCAATTTTCACAACTTCAAGCTGCAAGAAACTTATACATAAATGCAAACTAAACATAGTGACAGCCAAATAATTGTCTTAAGAGTTTATATATCACATTTTCCTTTCTTTGTGAAATAAATGAGCAAATTGAGTTTATGACATATTGCCAAAGAGTGATGCCATTGTTATTTATTATTTATGTTATCTGAGTGCATTATCTTCTATGTAAGAGATAAAATAATGAAAAAATTCAATCAAGCATGCTAGGTGTTTGTTGTAAATCATGTAACTCTAGTGTTAAAATATAAGCAGCTGTCAATGATTCCAATAAAATAATTACTTCCTAAAAAAATGTGCTACTTGGGCAAGATTGTAAAAGTAACATATATTTCCTCAAAACACCATCATAGGTTAATTTAGAACTCATTTTGCTGTTTTGGATATACTATGATTATATTTAACTGATAAATTAAACTTCCATTTAAAACAAAATAAAATGACAATATACATACATTTGAATATAGCTATAAATGGATACATTTTACCAATAGAAAACCCAAAATCAAATGTTATAAAATTTACACATATTCAATTCCTAAAATAGCTACATGAAATTATGTTTTAGTTTCAATTTTCTGAATGCTTTCCTATTGACATCTAAATTATTTAGAAATATCTTTTTTTGTATTTATATGTTTTGCATATTCTATCATGTTCATATATTCAATTAAGAATCAAATATATATAATTATGTATGCATTACCAAAGTACTGTATGCAGTAAGGACTTAATATGTAGCTATTAAATAATGTGTATGAATCAGTTTTTATAATACATTTTGTACATCTACATGAAATTGCAGCCGGATGATACATTGAATAACTCTTTAGACCCAGTAGGAAAACCTAAGTTGAAATCTTGTTTGATATATATATCATTTCCCTCATTATTATTTGTCTGCATTCATATCGTCTCACATTTCCTGAATGACTACTATTTCTCAAATTCAATAATGTTTTATTGAATCAATATACCACAACTTGTTCAGTCCTTCCCTGGCTGATAGACACATATTTTGTTTTCAGTTAACTTTTTTTTTTTAATCACAAAAGTTATTCTATGTATATTTTGATCTACATTGACCATTCTTTTGGGCTTCAGTGTCTCTGGCATATATAACAACATAATCATTTCTGTGCTATCAGATCCATGAAGAACAATGTATCTGCTTCAGGATTCCTAAAATGTGTTTTGTTATATAGCATGAATAACTCCATCTTGCCTTTAACTGCCATTTTGTGAAGTTAAATTCCAACTTCTTCTAAAGTCATCTAATTTCAAGAAAGTTACAAGTCTGCTAACCCTTGATATTAGTATCTCCTGATTGCTTCCACCAATCAGAAACAAAGTATCTCAATCCACACTGTATATCATACATATTAACTTTGTAGAAACCAAGATTTTTTTTTCATAATTATAAATTTTATTGACAGAACACATGCCAGGGTAATTTTTTACAACATTATCCCTTGCACTCTCCTCTGTTCCGATATTTTCCCTCCCACCTTTCCCCCCCTCCCCTAGATGGCAAGCAGACCTATACATGTTAAATATGTCACAGTATATCCTAGATACAATATATGTGTGCAAAAACCAACAGTTCTCTTGTTGCACAGGAAGAATTGGATTCAGAGGTAGAAATAACCGGGGAAGAAAAACAAAAATGCAAACAGTTTACATTCATTTCCCAGTGTTCTTTCTTTGGGTGTAGCTGCTTCTGTCCATCATTGATCGACTGAAATTGAGTTAGGTCTCTTTGTGGAAGAAATCCACTTCCATCAGAATACATCCTCATACAGTATCATTGTTGAAGTATATAATGATCTCCTGGTTCTGCTCATTTCACTTAGTATCAGTTCATGTAAGTCTCTCCGAGCCTCTCTGTATTCATCCTGCTGGTCATTTCTTACAGAACAATAATATTCCATAACATTCATATACCATCATTTACCCAACCATTCTCCAATTGATAGGCATCCATTCAGTTTCTAGCCACTACAAACAGGGCTGCCACAAACATTTTGGCACATACAGGTCCCTTTCCCTTCTTTAGTATCTCTTTGGGGTATAAGCCCAGTAGTAGCACTGCTGGATCAAAGGGTATGCACCGTTTGATAACTTTTTGAACATAGTTACAAATTGCTCTCCAGAATGGCTGGATATAGTCACAATTTCACCAACAATGTATCAGTGTCCCAGTAGAAATCAAGATTCATGGGCCTTGTGCTGAACAAGAGTTTTGGACTCCATTTTTTTTTTTTTTTTTTTTTTTGCAATCATATCTTGCTATTGTCTGGATGAGTCTCAGAATTTTTATTCTTTCATAAGAGATTTCTGAGAATATTTGCCTTTTTTATGTCATTCTCTAAAGATATTGCTAATCTAAATATCCCTAATTGTTTACTTATGTATGGATACTGCATGTATAAACATCCATTTATATACATACTTGCATATATATTCACATATATTATGCACACACAACATAGATAGCTCATACATTTTTTTTTTCCTCCTTGAACTCAATTATTTTGGGAAGGGCATTTTTGTTACCATTTCATGCATTGCTTCTTCTTATTCTGAAAGTAACATTTTAATGCTTTCAAATCTGCTGTGGAAATTTCCCACCGGTGTGTTATGAACATTCATGTCCACCCTATCCACATTTTTAATTTTATAAATCTTGTTATATTGATGAAAGGATATGAACAAGATGAGAAAAATATATGTATTGCATCTCTACCATTGGAGAGTATACTTACACTGAGAAAATATATTATTTATCAGATTTGAGCTTTCTGGAGAGAGTGTTCACTCAATTTGTTCTCACCCTGAGCTTTCTGTATCTTCTTGATACCATTTTTTTTTTTTCTTTCATTAGTCATCTAAGCCTAGTGGCAGCTCCATGGCATAACAGATAAAGTTCTTGGCTTGCAATCAGAGGAACTGTCTCTCTCCCTCCCCCCTCTAATATGGAGTCATAGACTTACTAAGTAGGTGATTTACGTTTCTAAAATCATGAATAAAAAGGGAATTAAATTTGAGGGACTCAATTCTGACTTTTCCAGCTGTAAGCCAAAGTAACTGTGTATGAACTTCAAAATTTCAATAGTCATTCTTCATTCTAAATAACCTTATGCTTTAGGAATACACCTGTTCAGGTATGATTACCATAGGTAATTCTGATATAAACTGCTAAGAAATGAAATTGACCAAGCATTAGCACTCTCAGTAGGAAACTGCAGTCAATAAGGTTTTTTATATCCTGAAACAATCCTGGCCTCAGAGCATTAGAAATACTCTTTGAGGTAAGGAAAATGGAGTAATATTTCAGTTATATCAAGATAGGAAATCCTGGATCATAGATTTTCTGGATACCTTTCCAAAACTTAAATAAATCCAGGTGGCAGAGCGCACTTTTTTTTTCTTTTTCTTTTTCTTTTTTTTCTTTTTCTTTTTTTTTTTTTTTTTTTTGTAAAAGAAACATAGGTTTAATATCCCATAGTCTGATATCAATACAATCAGGCATGGAAATCAAGAAGAATGTGTAATACAATGACTTGGAATAGAAGCTGCTATATTCTATAGTATATTCTTTCTAATAAGCTTAGAGGAAATTAAATTTACCAGACTAGCTTTCCATCTCTAAGTTTATCTCACTTTTGTACCAATTAAGATTGTAGATATTGTCGCTTCTTATTAAATCCTGTAAATGTTCCCAGAGGCTAATTTATGGGAATATCAACCAAATGAGATCAAGAAATACATAAATAAGAAATGCTAGTTCAGTTTTTGTTACTCTTTCCAATGTGTGCTTTATATGTGAATGGTATACTGGGAATTTTGATGAATTCTCTATTATTAATATTTAGACACACATTTTAGATATAAACTACTATGGTATCAATTAAAATTTTACTTAATTAATATACAAATAATGTTATCCTATAGCTCTCTCCTATCTTTCATACATCAAGATCAGTCTATTTATCTGTTATTGGATCTGTTATTTTCTTTCACACTGTATTATAAATTTTTCTAAAAATTGATTTTCACTGATCCATTCTGATCCCAAAGCTCCAACAAATAGATCAAAGTACTGTCTGCTCATATGTGTCTGTGATCATAATGAGTTGAGCATTTGGGGCAATTATCCAGTTCACAATCTACATGCCCTATGCAATTTGTACTCATGTTCCCCCATCATATTTGTGCAAATAGTCTACCTAATGTGCTGAAAGTTTTCCTACCATTCTCCTGATGTGATGCTGAGACTAGTAAAGCACCTATTAACCAAAATACTATGTTAATGAAATAAAAACAGCATAAAAGGATTAAGAAAATGTCAAAAAAAAAATCATGATGTTTAAGTATTAGACTATGTTATCTGAAAACAGAGTTCTAGTATATTGCATATTATATTTTGGGGAGAGAGGAGAGGAGGGAGCTCATGAAAGAATATTATAAAATATTATATACAATAAAATGTGTTTTACTTATATAACTTCTGTATCCTAAATTAGGCCTCTTAGTCTTTAACTCAGTTTTTGTTTGTGTAAATGAATAATCTTATTTAGTAATCATTCCAATTTAATTATATTCAATGTCCTCTATGAAGAACCAATTGCTTATTTAATCAAAAAGGAGTTAATTCCCTATTTGTGATCATTATCTGGGCTTACAAACATATGACTAGACTACATGAAAATCCTATTTCTTGTTCTAAAGAGTTTCTAAATTCATATTTATTTTATAGAGAAAATTAATGGCCTAAATAGCTTCAAGCACCATATTTGCATCAAAGTACTTTCATTCCAATTACATTTTTAATATAGGGAATATGAAAATGTTTAAATTACCGAATGAAAACAACTAGCCAATTGATACAGCTATCCTTTATGCAATTTACCAAGCAAAGACAAAATGTGTGCTTTGAAATAGTTTATTCAGTTCAACAAATGTGTATAAAACAATCATGTATGTAAGACCTATACTTAAAAATGCAAAGGCAAAAGAGGGAGGGTTGGGAGGCGATTCTGAAGAAAGAAAGAGAGAGAAAAAAAATCTTCCAAATGATTCAAGGTATCCAAAATTTAAAAAAGACTTCCTCAGAATGAGATCAGAGTCTTATATGTAGAAGAGACATTAAAAACCATTCAGATGAGGGAAGTGATCTCCAGAAATGGTAAGGATTTTTTTCTCAAAGTTATAGAGGCAGTAATTGACAGAATCAAAATCAAAATCAGAATCCAATTTCTTCTGGAAATCCACTATTATGTGCATCACTTTATTATGGCCTCCTTTGTGTATTCTTCCTCAATGGAGATTCTTATCTAAATGACTACTTAAAAGAAATTTTGTAAAACAGATTTTTGTTTGAATTTAACTTAGACTAGATGTTTTCTGAGAAACTCCTAAGCGAGATTACTAGAATTGATTGATAATCCTAAATGGAATAAAACATCATAAAAACTGATCCTAACAGTAACAAAATAATATCTTATTGGCTATAAAAAGACAAAAAAGCAAAGTCACAATGTGTGTGTATTGTTCAGAATGATGAGTAACTAGCAATTTCCCATTTTCTTTCCTTATACAATTTTTTCTTGTCTTTCTTTAATAATTCTTTCTTTGAAAGAAAATTATTTATTTCTATTTGTTAATTTGTATTCATGTTTGAAAAAGAAATCGAGTAAAAGCCTTCTGTTTATTAATCTCTTCAACTTCAGAAATTAGGTCTTAAAGACATTGTGACTTTGAATTTTCATCTTTTTATAGACAACAAGATATTATTAATTTATGAGTTGAAATAAGAACTTCTGGAGAATTATATCATGGATGGGAATCTCTGTTCGAATTGTATAGAGCATAAGAAAGTATCATGATAAAGGAGAAAGAGAATTGACTCTGGAGTTAGATTCCCTGGAGTCAAATGGCATCTTTCAAGTTTATTTGTGCAACTTAGAGCAAGACTTCCCTAGGCGGTCAAAGGATATGAACAGACAATTCTCAGACGAAGAAATTGAAACTATTTATAGACATATGAAAATATGCTCCAAATCATTATTAATCAGAGAAATGCAAATTAAGACAACTCTGAGATACGACTACACACCTGTCAGATTGGCTAGAATGACAGGGAAAGATAATGGGGAATGTTGGAGGGGATGTGGGAAAACAGGGACACTGATACATTGTTGGTGGAATTGTGAACACATCCAGCCATTCTGGAGAGCAGTTTGGAACTATGCTCAAAAAGGTATCAAGCTGTGCATACCCTTTGATCCAGCAGTGTTTCTACTGGGCTTATACCCCAAAGAGATACTAAAGAAAGGAAAGGGACCTGTATGTGCCAAAATGTTTGTGGCAGCCCTGTTTGTAGTGGCTAGAAGCTGGAAAATGAAAGGATGTCCATCAATTGGAGAATGGTTGAGTAAATTGTGGTATATGAAATATGTGGAATATTATGGTTCTGTAAGGAACGACCAGCAGGATGAATACAGAGAGGACTGGCGAGACTTACATGAACTGATGCTGAGTGAAATGAGCAGAACCAGGAGATCATTATATACCTCAACAACGATACTGTTTGAGGATGTATTCTGATGGAAGGGGACCTCTTTGATAAAGAGAGCCTTAATTGATCAAAGATGGACAGAAGCAGCTACACCCAGAGAAAGAACACTGGAAATGAATATAAACTGCTTGCATTTATGTTTTTCCTCCCGGGTTATTTATACCTTCTGAATCAAATTCTCCCTGTGCAACAAGAAAACTGTTTGGTTCTGCACACATATATTGTATCTAGGATATACTGCAACCCATTCAACATGTAAAGGACTCTTGCCATTTGGGGGAAGGGGTGGAGGGAGGGAGGGGAAAAATCGGAACAGAAATGAATGCAAGGGATAATGCTGTAAAAAATTACCCTGGCATGTGTTCTATCAATAAAAAATTATTAAAAAAAAAAAAAAGACTTCCCTAGGCATTAATTTCCTCATTCATAAAAGATGATTGGATAAAATGGTGAAGTCCATTCTAGCTCTGAATCTATGATTACAAGATTCAAGATACTTATGAACAAATTGGATGAGTATATGTCTCCTTGTTTTGCTCCTTGCTTAATATGTCCATTGAATCGTTAAACAAATGCAATTTCTATAGTTTCATTCATGATAAAAATTAAAATAAAAAATACATTAACCCATGCATGGATCACATCTTGATTGAGAAGAGCTATTAAAGCTTCACTGTATACTAAATATCATGCTTTAAAAATCAGTATGCTTTGGAATTTTGTTCTCAATAAGTTATAGGACAATAAAAATGAGGCTTTACTGTGGAAAATTATCTATGAATGCTTTCCTGTCCCTTTATCTTGTTTTCCTCAAGGAAAGTATTGGCTCATTAATACATGAATACTCATAAATATTTTATGGAGATGATAACATTAGCATATATATTAATAGTTGCTGGTATCATTCCAGTTGTTGTTGTTATTGTTGTTGTTGTTGTTGTTGTTTTTGTTTGTTTGTTTGTTTTTATCTTTGATCTTTTCTATTCCATTGACATACCTTAAAAAGCGATCCACCAGTTTCTAAAATGGTGTCACTTCCAACAGATTTCTTTTACATAAGTTTTTAATAAGCATAGCCTTTTCTCTGGACTACTTACATATACTTATTATTTTTTCATATAGTTCATTGAATACTTAGGTTATTTAGCTCCTAGTGCTATTGACTATAAGAACAGATTATTATAAAAATATCAGCAAACTTTTTTCTGTTTCATATCTGTTTGCTCCTTCTATTTAATCTGCAATCACTATTTTTGTTACTAGAAAGGAAACAAATAAGCATCTATTAAACATTTCCTAAGTGCTATGTACCACATGAAGTTTGAGAGTTATAAGCTCAAGGCTTCTAGGAGGTTATATTCAAATGGGGGGAAAAAAAACCGCAAAGATGACCTAAGAAGTGAAGTTTGAGGATGAAGATAGAGGTACATTCATAAGATAAAGAACAAGGCCAGGAGAGAAGTGCAAAAAAAAAAAAAAAAAAAAAAAAAAAGCAATCACAGAACTTTTCACAAAATGGAGGCTTCAGGAAAAAATCACCAAAGGTAAGGACAGGGAATAATGAGCTAGTACTTTAAAAGGAATATCCATGAGGAACTTGTTGGCTCTCATGCTCTATTTAATATTAATTTCACTTCAACTTTTTGTTTGGTTTGCTTTATTAATATTTTATTATATATTATTTCTTTAAATTATTATTTTAAAAAAGTATTTTATGATACTTTTTATACTCTTATCTCATCACTTCCATAGTATTTTTTATATGAGCTTGCAACTTAAATCCACCAATCTTTTTTGTTGGTTTTTATCTTTTTTATTAGCATTCAAAAATTTATTAGATGAAGTAGCTTTTTGGTATCTTATCTGTTTCATTATTGTTTTTGTATTTCCATTATTTGATACAATGCCTAGCATATAATTTTTAGGCCCTTAGAATGTGTCTGTATGGTTGATGTTTGGCACCCTCCTTTGTTCTGTTGACTATTGCACGTTGTTTAAACATCTCTAAAATGGTGACACAGAAAATTTCTTTATTTTTTGTCCAATTTCATTTTTCAGTCAAGAGATTACTTAAATACATGAGTCTGGAACTGCAATATTTGCACATATCATAGGATTTTTTTTCTGGCTTGATGATACTGGTGCCCTTTATTTGAGATAAATGCTAACATTGGAGCCTGCAAAATTATCTGATATCAAACATTAGCTCAAGTGTTTAAAATGATAGTGAAGACTCAGTTTTATTATCTATGCTTACTAATATGAGTATGTCAAGTCTTTAGATATGGCTCCAGTGATAATTGTTAGTCTACACTCAAGAACTTCCGGAAGTAGAGCCAAGATGGTGGAATAAAGTCAGAAAGTTGTTTGAGCTCTCCCAGTTTCCCTTGAAAATCACATGAAACCAAGTATCTGAACAGAGTCTGATGGAATGAAATATTCTCCAACTCAAGATAGACTGGAAAAACTTCAAGAAAGATCAGTGTCACTGGTGTGAAAAGGGTAGTCAGCTCAGCTCAGATAGACTCTGGAAAAGCCAGTGAGAGGGTCTTAATTACAGCAAATCAGCAATTAAAATGCTTACTCCTGGCTTGGTAGCAAGCAAATCAGTGGAGCAGTTTCTGGATTCAGCTCAGAAGACAAACTGAGAAACCAGGCTGTTTCCTGATCTGAAAAGATCAGTTAAGCTATCCACTGCAAACACAAGGGGGCCCTGTGCTCAAAGTCAAGGCTCATAGCTGCACAGGGACCTTAGGACATCTACCCCTTTACTCCAGGGGAAGAGCTCAAACATAAAAGTTAAAAAAAAAAAAAAAAAGAAAAAAGAGGAAATATCAAAAGAAAAGAAAATGAGCAAGAAAGCTCATTGATCATAGAAAGCTACTACTAAGGTAATAAAGAAGTCCAAAACACAAACTCAGAAGAAGACAAAATGTTCACAAAATTAGAAAGAGGTTTTCTTTGAAAGAGGGAATTGCTCATAAAAACTTTAAAAGGCAAATAAAAGAGATAGAAAACATGAAGAAAGAAATGAGAGGTATGCTTGAGAAAGTCAACAGCTTGTAAAAGGAAGGAAAAAAAATGCCTGAAAAAATTCATTAAAAAGTACAATTACCCAAATGAAAAAAGAGATACAAAAGCTAACTGAAGAAAATCACACATTAAAAACTAAAACAGGGAAAACAGAAGCTAATGATTCTGTGAAACAGCAGAAATCAGTTAAACTAAAAAGAGTGAAAAAATGGAAGAAAATGTGAAATATCTCATTGGGGAAAAAAAAAAAACAATTTGGAAGATACATCCAGAAGAGACAATTGAAAAATTATTGACCTATCGAAAAGCCACGACCAAAAAAAAAAAAAAAAAAAAAAAGAGCCTGGATAGAATTCATTAAGGAAAACTGCCCTGATATTCTAGAAATAGAGGAGAAAATACTCATTAAAAGAATGCATCAATCATCTCTGAAAGAGATCCCAGAAGGAAAACCCCAAGAAACAATGTTACAAAAATCCAGAACTACAATTTCAAGGAAAAAAAAATATTGCAAGCTCAACAAAAACAATTCAATATCAAGGATCAACTGTCACAATTAGCTGTAACTCTTGCGAATTGTATCTCTCACTGAGGCAGATGGAAAGGGGCATCACCTGAACTGAGAGTGTTATTGGGAATGGAATCTGATGTGATGACATCAAAGACAAAGACATTAAGGGGTAGAAAAAGATCTATACTTGAAAAAGAGAAAAGGAGAGATATAATGAGTTAAGTAGTTCAAATGAAAAGATGCAAAAGACCTATTACAATGGAGGGAATGAATGGAGGAGGATGACCATTGTATCAAGTTTGATCTCATCAGTTTTGGTTCTGAGAGAGAATAACTAAGTCATTCAGTTGAGTATAGAAATTTAACCTTATAAAGAACTATTTCTTTATAAGGTAGAAAGTAGGAAAAAGTGGAAAGAGGAAAGAAAAAGGTGGAGCAGGATAGAAGGGAAAGCAGAAACTCTAGGGAAACAGATAAGAAAAAGGGGAAAACCTGATAGAAGATAGCTATGTAGTGGGGGTTAAAAAAAAAAACTACTAAGGACACAGTAGAATGAGAGAACAAAAATATATAATGAGGATAAAATGGACTAGAGGGAAATACAGATTTGGTAATCATAACTATAAATGTGAATGGGATCAATTCTCCCATAAAATGGAAGCAAATAGCAGAGTAGATTAAAAACAGAATCCTACAATATGTTCTTTACAAGAAACACATTTGAAACAGAGAGACACATACACATTAAAGATAAAAGGCTGAAACAGAATTTTTTATGCTTCAGCTGAAATTAGAAAAAAAAGCAAGGATAACAACTCTGATCTCAGATAAAGCAAAAATAAAAGTAAAAATCTTATTAAAAGAGATAAGGAAGGGAAAGGTATCATAAATAATCATGTAGTAATGATATTAAATGTCTATGTATCGAGTGATAAAGAAGCCAAATGCTAGAGAAAAAATTAAGTCAATTATGGCAAGAAATAGAAATACTATACTAGTTGGGTACTTCAATCAATCTTCCCCTCTTAGAATCAGACAAATCAAACTGCAAAATAAACAAGAAAGAAACTAGGCAGATGAATAAAATCGTAGAAAACTTAGATATGATAAATCTTGGGGAAAATTTTAATAAGGATAGAAATAACACATCTTTTTATCAGCAGTTTTGACCATGTATTAAGGCATAAAAACCTCAGAATCAAATGCAGAAAGAGAGAATTAGTAAATTCTTCCTTTTCAGATCACAATGCAATTAAAAATTATATTCCATAAAGCATTAGGGAAAGATTCACTAAAAACCAATTAGAAATTAAATAATATAATTCTAAAAATTGAGTGGATCAAACAACAAATCACAGAAATCATCCATAATTTCATCCAAGAGTATGACTATAATGAGATAACTTACCAAAGCCTATGAGATGCAGCCAAAGTATTTCTTAAGGGGGATTTTATATCTCTAAATAGCTACAGGAATAATATAGAGAAAGAGGATATCTATGAATAAGGCATGCAACTAAAAAAGATAGAAAAATATATTACTCCCTCCCAATTAAATACCAAACTTGAAATTTTGAAATTCAAAGGAGAGATTAATAAAAAAAAAGAAAGAAAACCATTACATTAATAAATTAAGCTAAGTTTTATGGTTTTATGAAAAAAAAACTAACAAAATAGATAAACCTTTGTTTAATTTGATTAGAGAAAAAAAAATGAACCAAATCACCAATATCACAATAAATAGGGTAAACTTACCTCAAATGAAAAAGACATTAAAGCAAAATTTAAGAACTATTTTGCCCAAGAAATTAAATTAGAATAGGCAATGAGGAAATAAAACTATCACTTTTTGTAGATGATATGATGATATACTTAAAATCCTAGAAAGTCATCCAAATACCTACTGAAAACAATAGCTTTAGCAAAGTTCCAGGATATAAAACAAACTCATACAAATTATCAGCATTTCTATATGTTACTTGCAAAGCCCATCAACAAAAAATAGAAAGAAAGATTCCATTTAAAATAACTGCAGATAAAATAAAATACTTGGGATGTACCTGCCAAGACAAACCCAAGAACTATATGAATACAATTATAAAACACTTCTGACACAAATAAAGTCAGATCTAAATCATTGGAAAAATATCAAGTATTCATGGATAGGCCACGCTGATATAATAAAAAATGACGATTCTACTTAAATTGTTCTACTTTTTCAATGCCATACCAATCAAATTGCTAAAACATTATTTTATAGAACTAGAAAAAATAATAGCAGAATTCATCTGGAAGAACAAAATGTCAATATCAAGGGAACAATAAAAAAAGGGTGGCTTTGCAATAAGAAACATAAAACAATATTATAAAACAGAAATAATAAAAAAAAAATTGGTACTGGCTAAGAAATAGAGTGGTAGATCAGTGGAATAGATTAGATACACACAATACAATAATCAAGGGCTAAAATTTTTGATATAATCTAGTATTTGATAAACCTCCAAACAATAGCTTCTGGAATAAGAACTCACTATTTGACAAAAATTCGTGGGAAAATTAGAAAATAATGTCAGAAAGTTGGCATGGACCTACACCTCATAACTTATACAAAATAAGATCAAAATGGCTACATGATTAGGGTATAAAGGAGGATATCATAAATAAATTGGGAGAACAAGGTATAATTTACCTATCAAATCTTTGAAGAAGGGAGAGATTTGTGACCAAATGACAATATGGAACAAGATGAACAACTTTGATTACAGTAAATTAAATTTTAAAAAATTTACATAAACAAAACTGACCGAAATTAAATTGAAAGGGAAGTAAAAGGCTAGGGAAAAATCTTTACAGACAGTATTTCTGATAAAGATCTCATTTCTAAAGCATATAAAGAACTGTATCAAATTTGTAAGAAAACAAGTCATTCCCCAATTGATAAATGATCAAAGCATATCAACAATTTTCAGATGATGAAATTAGTCATTTATGTTTATATGAAAAATTGTTCTGAATCACTATTGATTAGAGGAATGCAAATTAATACAACTCAGACGTACCACCTAATACCTCTCAGATTGACTGAGATAACAGGAAAAGTTAATGATAAATGTTGAAGGGGATATGGGAAAACTGGGATACTAATGTATTATTGGTGCAGTTGTGAATGATCCGACCATTATGGAGAGCAATCCAGGAACTATGCCCAAAGGGCTTTGAAAATGTAAATACCCCAATTATAGAAAATTAAGCAGGAAAAACACTGTTACACATTATATTCTTTGTTCAATGTCTAATCATTACAATTAATCATATAAATTTAATTTTAATTTAAATAACATACATTTATAAATATTTATTTATATGACAGAATAATCCTTAATGGAGATATTTATAGAAAGCACTTGCCACAATGACTGACAAAAAATATAAATGCTTATTCCCTCCCCTTCTCCAAATACATCATTTCAAAACACTAGGTTTGCCAGAATTTGAATAATATATTATTGTGATAATACTGTGTACCTGTACAAAAATATGCTAATGAAGATAGAGTAATGGAATTCAAAGAATATTGTCCTAAAATGAAAAAGACTTTACAACAAAGTCCAGTTTTTTGTTTGTTTTCATTTATTGTATTTTTTTAGGCAAATCACTTAAATACATTAGGCTTTTAAGTTTTTTTTTCTTTGTAAAAAAAAGGAGAGGAAATCTGTAGGAGATACTCTTCATGATTTCTCTCATTTCTAGCTATAAAGAATAATAGCTCGTCAGTATGATACTTTAACAGTCTGTGAGCTCATTGATAAGAAAAAGCATTTCAATAGAGTAAATCATAATTTATCCATATATTATCCTATACAATTCCTGCTCATATTTTTCCATAAATCTTCCACAACACACCCAATGTGCTATTTTTTTTTATCATTGCTAGTTACCAATTTATCTTATAAGCTACCATTTCAGTATCCTTGACTATTATCTGATCTGTCTTTCTCGCCATCTATTCATGTATAACTTTCTACTTAAATTCTTAATTCTAATGTTTCTGCCTGATTTTTTTTTTTTGGTCCGGTTATATGTTACAGCCTACCTATGCCCTAAATATTTCTTCCTATTTCTCTTTGAATGACCTATTCTTTTAATTCATTAGTGTCTTCACTATTCTAAGGCCTATAATCATATGAAGCATGACTGATGTTAAAAATGTATACATTTGTTTCATGCAAAAGCTTGACATTTATTATACCTTTATCCTCTTTCCCAGATGCAATGCAGAAGTCACTCTTCTTCCTATTCAATTCTACATTTCAGGTATTTCATGAATATGCTAATGATAGATGCAATTCCTTGAAAGATGTAACCGCAATGATACCTTGTTCAATAACTGACAATATTAAAAGATTTATAAAAGAGGGAGATATATGGCCATCAAATATATTTGCCATTTTAATGGAGAGTATTTTTAGAAGACATATGAGCTAATTGTATAAAGCTCTTCTACTTTGTAGAAATTCTTAAATTGATCTGTCATCAAAAAAATCAAGTGGATGAAGATTTCTTATTGTCCACATTATAATATACATGTAGAAGGAAAGCCTGATCAGATATACCAGTAACTTATCCATCATACTTTGTACATGGATAATGTAATTTGTTCCTAGTCTAAATTTTCTCAAAAATAGGCTGATATAATTTATCATAGGGTCAAATATTGAATTACATGTATTTGGATATCATCAGTGTTAATGTCATATGTATGGCTTCTCATCCTACACAGGTGTTGTCCATATTATTACATGAATAATATAGCTAGGATTTACTCAACATGCTGAACAATTTTCTTTGATTCTTTTTTAATCCCTTGGCAGTACCAATGCAGACTTCAAGATGTCCATGTCTTATCTTTCATCCTCATTACCCTGCTGGCAATGTAGGTTTTTGTTGTTGTTTTTCATACATTTCTTGCTAATATTTTTGGAGGGGGAGATTTTAGAACCATCATGTTAAAATTAAAATTTCATTTTGCTAAAGGGGAGTAGATTTAAAAGACATATATTTTAAGGTTTAATTACCAAATCAAAATGTCAGTCGGCTTCTATGTGGCACATTCACACAAATTTTAACTCCTCATTTTCTTTTAATTTGTATAAAGTCAAATTGAACAAGATATTCCTGGCTTCTGTGATTCATGGGACCCTAGAGGAAAATACAGTGGCAGCTATACAGCTCATCTGCATATTCAGTTTAGAATTTGGCACAGGGTTTGCAAAACTGCCATCTATCCCAGCAGAAATGCCAACACAAACTAACAAAAGCTAGGACAAACTGAGTGACGACATGGCTATCAAGTAATGCAACTGGATGGTTCTCTTCAGGACAGAATCTGGTTAAATGAAGTCTCCGTCATGAGGTATTTTGATTTCTCTTTCTTCTCAAATCAAATCTATTTCTCACATAAATGAAAGTTATTCCCTTAGCTGGTGACAAATAATGCCTTCTGAAAAAATGATACTTATAGACTTAATCAAGTAGGCTAAAACAAATGATATTCCTCATTAATATAATTTATAATTTCTTTTAAAAAAACATAACTTTTAAAATTTTAGGGAAAATGATCCTTCTTAGTTCCTGGTAAAGTTAATTGAAATAGTATCCTGGCATCTATTAATTTATCCAAGTAATTATCTTATTTGAAAGGCATTCAGTCAGGTGGCATCCACATAAACATAATAAAAACAGTTCTGAATGACTAAGCTGTGAATATAAGTGCTAGTTTTACTCTGACAGCTCCTTGCTATTCCAAGATAATACTGAGAAGAGGTGATAGAAATCACATGATTCATAAGTTTTACCCAGTTTAGCAGGTTCATTGAATGTTAGAGAAATCAACCAATTATTGGATTGATAATGTAATCAAATTCATCAGAGATGCAAGATAACTTGCAAGTGATTTTTCTCTTTTTTTTTTTTGAACTTCAGAGTCACAATACAGCATGACTTTAAGTCAAATCGATAACTGGAAATATAGTGGAAGAAATTTTACAAGATGAAAGTCTGATGTGTAGCAATTAAGGCCAAAAATGATATTATCTGTTTGTCCCCATAAAATTATAATCTGACATCATACATCTATTCCCATCCTGCTAATTATCAAAGCCTGTCTTAACAGCTCTGAATCTTGATTTTTTTTTAAGAGTTAGGTAGTGATTTTCATATCATTTTCTGTAGTTAAAAATTGATCTGTTTATGTCACTTTGATACATGGTCACTGAGATTGTCACAATGGTCTGAGATGAATTCCTTGTTCTTTTTCTCTCAAGCATGAATTTCCCCTTGCTTCACTTTCAATTTGAAATTGTCTCAGACTAATAGCATAGAATATTCACTTATTTGCCCATGATAAAATATCTGGTGATATTACAAAAATAAGATGGCTTCAAAGGTTATATTTCCTCTAAAGTAAATTGCTGTTTGTTGTTTTAAAATTATAATTTTATCAATTTATTGATGAATCTATGATTTTATGCCTGAGAGGGATTGGAGGTCACTTAGATCCAAGTGCAAAAGGATGGCCGAAGGACAAATTGACAATTAGTTTCAGCCAGAACAGAAAATAGAGCATGTAATGGAGCAGAGGTCATGAATCCAGGACCTGTCTCTGACACTGGCCTTTTCAGCAAGTTGCTTTATTTTTCTGGGCCTCAGTTATTTCATCTGTAAAATTATGCAGCGAGAATAGATGGTAATCACATTCTTTTCCAGGGAACTTCTTGTCTATGATAGTGTTATTTTACATTTCCACCAGAACTTTATCTAGTCTTAAGTCATAACTGATAACAAGAATGATCAGAATATTGATTTGAAAATCTCTTGCATGAGAGAAACCCTCAAATATGATACTGAACTAATTCTGTTCAAAGGAGTCTCAATTCACCCTAAAATTATGCATCATTATCGAAATATTTACTAAATCGAGACTTTGTTTTTATGCCAACCTCTGCACACTTCAGAGCAATATTAAGTTTTATTTTCTATCATTTTGAGTCCTGCTGCCTTTTTAGATATTAAGCACATTCTTAGTCAGTGATCTTATGGCTGACTCAAGCCAGGAACTTTCAGATTTTGAGCATATCCTGAAAGGTATAATTAAGGGATCAATCTGATTATTGTCTCCTTGTTCTGGACTTTGCAAGTTCTAGACCTACATGTAAGGTTCTTTTTTGCCCTTATTAGGAACTCCAGTAAACAATGTTGTTTCCAGCTTGATGGAAAGATTTGTAGATATAAAACAATAGAATTGTTGCTCAATTCTGGTCCATGATCCCCCTGCTTCATTTTCACTGATGTGGTAACTCAGACAAAAGACCTGATCTGAGGTCTGGGGTGAATCACAGATTACTCTTTAGGTTCAAAGGAACACAACTATAGGCCTGATCTTTAGCCTAGAGTAGAGCTGCTGATTCCAGCCTATGTCAAATGATGGAAGGATCTATACCAGATTTTCCAAGTTGGAACTCCTGAGTGATTGAAATATTTGGCTCTCTCCCTCAATTAACTTCTATGTGAAAATCAATCACTGTGGCTTCTCATTATCATTCTGGACTGCCATACAGTCTAGCGTTCTTCCTTGATCTGTGTGAGAAGTTGTGGAAGAGAGCTAGTATAGACTGCTTCTTTTACTTCTGCCATCCATTCTAGTATTCCTCAGGGTTTAGATTTGAAAGGCAAATAAGATGGAGGTATTCAGACTGTTAGTTCATTGTGTATGTGTGTTGGGGGTGGAGGGCAGAGTGATGCTGAGTTCTTTGACATGCCAAATGTTCCATGATGTATTGTTTAGTTTATGTTGGAATTTCATTTCATAATTTAGGAATTATCTCACAATGACCATCATGGGAAGTTAGCCACAATTTAAGGGAAACAAAATTTCTAACTTTTTCTTATCTGGAATTAAAATAACCATAATATTTTTACTCTAGCATAAGGTTAGTTGTAGATTGTTTCTAACTTTATCTTTTGTTTCACAGTTTTTTTTTTTCTTTTTTGCTCTTGGGATGTTTGCTTTTTAAAAATCTTTTTTAATGTGGAGTATAGTCTACCACCTTGAAGTTATCACAACTTTCCTGCTGTGGGTGTAGAAATTTTGGTTAGATTTAGTATCTGCATATAACATTAATTAATGAGAAGCTAAGTTTGTTTTCATGGAGATGTTACCAGTTACTGTGTCTGCAATATTTAAAACTTTGTAGAACTACTTAGGTTAAGGGATCTCGGTTTTTTAAAAAAGATAATTAAATGGTGTTCATTTGCATCACAAAACAAATGTTTCAAACAAATAATATGATCTATGGTGCAGTTAAAAGAGTTTTTGTGCTGGGTGGGGTGCCATATAACTTTAATACCTGCTGCTATGAATGATAAGACTGGCAAATCTTTTGAGCTTGTGAGTTCAAAGCTGCAGTGAGCTAGAACTATCAGGTTTTCATACAAATTTCGACTTTAATATAATGAGCTTCTGGAAGCTCTAAAAAAGGGCAAAGCAACCCAGATGGAAATGGAGTCTGTCAAATATCCAGTGCTCAGGCCCTTTAAGTAACTTCTATGCTTACAAACCTGACAAACAATTTCCATAAAAAGAAAAGAGGAAAAGAAATGACATAAATATTAAGTGTTTTAACTTTATGTCTATTTTTTCCAAACACAGTTTTTTTAAGTGAAATACACCTATAAAGATTATCCTATTCAAACCTCACAACTTCATACTTATGAAATATGCGAATTTGCATATATTTTATCTTTTATTCTTCCCTATAATTTTATGAGTCAAAAATTATTACTTACTTTGTAGAAAAAGAAATTGAGGTTCAAATAAGTTATGATAGTTTCTCCAGTTTTTACATAGCAAAGCTGGAACTTAATCCCAGCTCTTTTGACGACAAGTCCAGTGAAGACTGTAGAACCAGGATTCAGTGTAAATATGAGCAAAGTGAAAGACAATGAAATTAAAGCAAGAAAATAAGAAAGCAGATTTTTAACAAAAGGAACTCATCTACAGAAAAAATATCAATAGTACTTTTTATAGTAACAATCATTACTTGGAAATAGAATAGTGTAATTTCCTAATGGAATAGCTAAATAAATTGAAGTATTTGAATATAATGGAAAGTTACTATGCTATAAGAAATCATGGTTATTCTGAGTACAAAGATTACCTTATGTGACCCAATACAAAGTAACATAAGCAGAATAAAGAAAATGGTATACATAATAACTATAACAATGTAAATAGAACAAACATCATCATCATCAACAACAGAAACAACAGAAAATGAATATTGCCAAATTACAATGACCAAGCTTGGACTCCTAACAAAATACATACACTATCAAAACTTTTTCATTTACTTTTTTACCTATTTAGAGGTCTATAGGAATGTAATTTTACATATACAGTAAGACTTTACATATGTATGTTATTTTGTTGAATTTTTGCATTCTTAATTAGCAGTCTTTTTCTCTGAGAAGTATTGGGAAGAATACGTTGGAAGATGTAAGTGTTGGAAAGATAAAAACTATCAAAAAATTAGTACTTGATTGGTATCACATATAGGAAACTAATCATACATCAATGATTGAGATTGGATGCCTTCCCTAATTAAAAAAAAAAGTGTATCACTTTAAAGTCTCGAGTTGCCCTGTTGCAGAGTGAAAACAGGAGTGGCAATATTGTGGTGTACCAAGGGTTGGAAATAGTTTTTCATAAGATCTCCATGAATTTCCTACCTTAACCTGAAGATCGTTGATCCAGAAAGATTCTGACAAGATCTTGAATTAGAAAATGGTTCTTTTCAAGTCACATCTTGGAGATGTGGCCAGTTTCATTGTATGAAGTTGAGGGAGCAGTTATCTTATTTCTGAAGGGAGTCCTTCTGTCACTCTTGGCGGTGGGAGTCGGGGTGGGGGGAGGGTTGGAGGGATTGAAATATCCTTTCTAGTCTTTCCTTGTTAACAATTTCTTCCAGATATGAATTTCCTCATATCCCCTTCCCTAAAATAAAATAAAGTAAAATAAAAACAATTCATATAATTCTTCTTTAAAATCCCGCTTTGAAGTTGTAATCAAAAGATCTGAAATTAAATCCTAGGTTCGGAACTTAATAGTTTCAATTTTCTCTTTTATACAATATAAGTAAAATCTGTAACACATATTCTAATTAAACTGAATGAAATGGCACTATGTGTTAGGACTCTATCTTTGCATAATTTTTTTTCAGTATTTAAGTACAGTGATCTGTACTTCTTAATAGAATCCCTGGTTAATTTCCAAAGTCTGTTTGAGTGTCATCCTTGAAATAGCCTATTCCTATCTATCTACTTACTAGTCTTCCCTTCTTATTTCCCTCCCCAAGACAATCACATAATTACATTGCATTTATTTTAGAGGTTCTTAAACTGTGATTGTTTTGATCATGAACCAGTTGGACAGTTTGATGAAGAGTGTGGAACCTTCTTTATAAAGCTTTTGAGAATATACAGAGGATTACAAAGGAAACCAATTGTATATATACATTTGCCAGGTCAGAAACACTGATGTATTGTGCATGCATGTATTTAATGTTCTGTCTACTTGTTCTTTCCCCTTTCTATATTATAAAGTCCTTGAGGGCAAGTATTGCTTGTTTTTGTCTTATTTAAGTAATACCTTAGCGCAATGCCTGCTACACAGTAGAAACATACTAAATCTTGAATGAATGGAAATTCCATTTATCTAAGCAGATCAGCAATTGCTGCTCTTTACCTTACTCTTAAAGATTTACCCAGGTTTCTCAGCACTTTGGTGACTTATCCATGGTCAGACAGTTAATATAAACCAGAGACAGCACTTGACCTTGGGTCTTACTAAAACCAAGTCCAGAATTATATCTACTAGTCCCATTGCCTCTCAATACATCGTCTAAAAGTAGATTATTTCAGGGAAATTAGCTCAGAAGGTATAAAGTTACTTTGTCTTAGAAAATGTTAAATTAGAATCTAAAAACTACTAGGTAGGTTAAAAAAATAAATTTGTAATGAGTACAGGAGATAAAATATAATAGGAAATGATTAAGTATTAAATAACAATTTTTCAAATTCCATAACACCATTTTTGTATCAAAAAATGTCCAACGCAAGATTAATTCCTCTGGGAAGTAATAAGCATGAGATGTTATATTTAATTTAAATCTTAACTGAAGGATAGTTCAATATGTCCAAAGATCTGTGATTTCGTTTTTTAGATAAGCCTTCTCACTCTGTAGATCAAAACCTGTTAGATTTTCTTAAAAGTTGCTGTGCTCCTTCCCCTAAATTCATCACCTAATTGCCAACATTCTGGTAATGAGCCTCTCAGAATTTAACTTACCTTCAATGACAGGAATTTTGTTCATTGTCATATCCCTAATTGAAGCTATTGCAACTTGCTAGGAATTGTCAGAGATTGGCTCCATTGGCATGGCCTTTGAGAATTCTGGCTTCTTTCCATACTGCAAGATGAGTATTGAATGAAGGCATTATGGAGGAAATTGAGGGATATGACTTGAAATAAATTACTATCAATCGCTACCCTTTTTCACTAACTCAATTGTGTCAATCATCGTTTATGGGTAAAAAGATGCACAGCTTTTGAAATCATAACAGTGTCATGAGCGTTGCATTGTTTTGTTGTAGTTTAAGATGTGAGCAACATTTTAGTATGTGTCTTTTTATAGTTGAATGAATCAAATTATTGATCTAGAAACATTTTTTGAATACAAGGGCACTAATTTTAAGGGTTATGCATATACCTTTTGAACATTGAAAGAATGATAAAATAGTTAAATCAATACACCAGAAATAAATGCTGATAATAATTAGATACTATAACAAGGAAGTTTTAATACTCTTTTTGCTTTATCATTGCTGGTTAGTTCTCAGGTTGGTAAATGATAAATTCTGTTACTTTAATGCAACAGTGATTATTTTGTGTTTATTGAATGGGACATAGAAAGTCATCCAGCTGCCTAAATGAATGACAAATTGATACTGGACTAATTGGGGATGCCAGTGCCTTTTCTTATATCTTCTTTGTTTTTTTAAAGCAAGTTTCTTTGTTTTTATGGTTATTAATATTTTAAATAAAACATTAAATTAAAAAAGGGAAATAATGTAAAATATATTTTATTTTGTTTGTTCCTCAACCATTACACAAGTTTTGAAGGTATATGGCCATTATAGAAGTTCCCAAAAAAAAAGGTTTTTTAGGAATTTTGCAGGGAATAAACAACAATGGAAAGAAAAAAAAGATAAGAATAATATTTAAAAGTGTATTTAAACACACATAATACATATTTCATCATTTCATTTCTAAAATATGTAGTGAAATTCCTGATTTGTATTCACATAAATGAAAAAAAAGAGGAAACTAATATTAGAGAACATATATAGACAGATTTAGAAGTTTAAGTATAAAAACTAGAAAAATGCTAAAATGAGGAAAAGTTAAATTAAAAAAGAATTCATTTCACCAATAATATGGAAGAGGACTTTTATTCAATTTAAAATGAACTATTAGTATACACATTCATAGAGCATAAAATAAAGGATGCATGCTCTCAAGCCATTACTTGAAATTTGTGTTAGTTATAATAGCTACACATTACTATTTACCAAACTTTCTTTCTGTCCGACTCCAAAACTTTTTGAATAAGATCTGATTTTTATGGAACCAATTTTACCTCTAATAATTTTCATAAATTGGCATTCATATTGTTCTATCCCAGACTTATTTATACCTACTCATATTTTCTGTGGACAGGAAGATGCTATTTGTCTAATATGGATCATTGTAGTGTCATGTACATTTATGGTGCTATTTGGATAAATAAAATAATACTCAATTTATTATACATTTCATCACACTTCCTACTAAAGTGAAATGAGCTTTTAGAATTAATGTTTCATTTAAAAACAAAGCCTATAATAATTTATTATCACTTATGAAATCATTCATCATAAAATAAACATGTTATATTCCATATTTCATGACAATTTGCCTTTACAATCTGAAAAATCTCTTCAATTAATTTATGAAATATTCACAACTCTTACACAGCTAGCAAAATAACTATCTATTAGATAGCATATAAAAGTTTAGAACATTTTCTATTAGAAAAATTAATTAGTTTATTTACAGTAGTCCTTTTTCTTATTAAAAATACAATATTTGTTAGTTTTTAGAGACAACATTGGTACAGACTTTATGAGTGAAGATCTCTACTACTAACTAGAGAAAACTGGAAGGAAAATACCTGTATTCTACAAGGCAGAAATAAAGGTCTATTTCAGTCTATGAAGCAACTAGAAGTCACAAATTAGAATAAAGAATCAAATTTAATATCCTTTAGCATATGAAAAAAGTATTAGCCAAGAAGATATAAACATGCAGTAGGAGAAAGGTATATTGTGGGAGTAAAAGGAGGCCAATAGTCAATAAGAAAGCTCCCACAAAGTCAGCAGAATAATAATATATTACAAGAAACAGTCTGATCTAAGGGTGATATGAAGTCATACAAAAAGTAAGTTGCTTACTGAAAAGCTTGGGATGGTGAAAAGGAACATATAGAAGAACAATGAACAGTTACTCAGATTATTGTCAATGGCTGTATCTAAGGTCATTTAAAATAACTTTTTTTTTTTTTGATTTCTATTAGAGAGAACCCAATCACAGGAAGTAAATAGGGATTAGCAGCCCTGGGGCTGCTCTCAAATGTGTCATGAACTAAAATTAAAATTAAATTAAAATCTAATTGGGAAATATTTATTAATATAAATTGATAACAAAAGAAATACACAAACTTTTTTTTTATAAGTTTGCAAGGACCTTATATATAGTTAATTGTCCCTTGTTTCTGTTTGAATTTGACACCTCTGGTCAAGATTATGTAGGTTTGAACAACAACCTGAATTGAAGTAGAGAGAGTAGAAAACAAAATTGGCCTCTGAGTTTTATGTGTGAGTCCTGCCAGTGAATCTTCCTTTGGTCAACAAACCCAGACAGAAATTTTAATAGTGCTTAACCTTGGTTGTTAAGACCCCCTACCCTTTTTGTAAATCTGAAACAAGCTAACAGACAAGGTTAAATTGGTTAAAGGGATAGAAATTCTGTTTTTTCATTATGGGGGGATGGAGGGAGAGCATTTGATTAAAATCTAGGAGAATGTAGAATAAATTTTCATTATATGGACTGTATAATGAAGCCGAGAGTATCTGTCTTGGAGTTTTATTATTGAGACAAGTAAAATAAGACTTGCAAGATGTTACATAAATATTAGTTGGTATCAATTGATCCTTTATATATGCATAAGAAATTTTTTTTCTGTCTATCTCTTCGTTCTTGATTAAACTTCATGAAAATATTTTTTTTAAAATATTTGGTGAGCTAATTATAGGTTTCCCCCAGAATACTACCCTGGTCCTCTTTCTCTATGCTTTTCAATTAAATATCATCTACATACATTTTCTATAGTACAAATAGTATTCCATCACAATCAAATACAAAAACTCGTTTAGCTAGTTTTCACTTGATCGGCCATCTACTCACTTTCCCAATTTTTTGCAATCACAAAAAAGAGTTGTTATGAATATTTTTTTTAACATAGAAGTCTTTCTCAATTTTTCTTTAGGTTTCTTTGGAATACTTAACTAGTAATGCTATTATTAACTCGTAGAATACAATTTTATTGTCTTTGGGCTCACTTCCAAATAGTTCTCCAAAATGGTTGGACCAGTTTACAGTTCAGCTAATAATGAATTAGTGTCCTATTTTTTTTTCCACATCCCCTCCAGCTTTTGTCTTTGCCTTTCCTCTCCTGCTAACCAATATGATCAGTATGTGATAGTAACTCAGAGTGTTTTTAATTTGCATTTCCCTATTCAATAGTGATTTAGAGCAACTTTTTATATTACTATAGATAGCTTTCATTTCTTTTGAAAACTGCCTTTTCATATCCATTCACCATTTAAAAATTAGAGAAATGGCTTTTATTTTTATAAATTTGATTCAGTTCTCTTTTTGAAAAATTATACTTTCTGACAGAAATTTGCTGTAAATTGCACCCTACCCAACTCACCGGTATCTTGTTTTTCTCCTCCTCTTGGCTATATTCATTTTGTTTTGCACATTTTTTTTAATTTAATGCATTCAGCACTATCCAGTTGCTTTTTGTGATTCTCTCCAGCTCTTACTCATAAATTCTTCCTTTATCCATAGATCTGTGTCAGGGCAGGACAGGAGAACTCATTTTGGGGCTCCAGATCAGAGGAGAGAGCTGCAGTGGAATCAGAAGCATACATCCTTCCCAGCCCAGGACTAAAAATGAATACTCTAATAAGGAATAAGAATCCAACCATAGAAACTCATTATAGAAATAGGGAAGACTGAAGAGGGGAGGAGATGGAGACATTATCTTCACAGGGAAGTTAAAAAAAATCCCCTTCTACACTAAAAAAAATAACATTAAATGGCTTTCTTTAAGAACTCAAAAAAGACTTCAAGAATCAAATGATAAATATTGAAGAAAAACTAGTAAATAGGTCAATAAGAACCATCCAAGACAAATATATAAATATGCAAAAAAAAAATCATCAATTACCACCTCAAAGATATCCTAAAAGGAAAACATATAGGAACATTATTGCTAATTTTAATTGATAATATTATAATATATAAATTTTATAATCTGTAATTTTATATTATAATCTATAAATTGGATATTATAATGGCACCTATCTCCTAAAGTTACTGTAAGAATAAAATGAGAAATTTGCCAAGCTTAACACGTTATATAAATCCCAGTTGTTATTGTTGTACTCACTGCCATCAACCTTCTTCTATAGCATTAGATTCTCTTACTTGACTATTGTATTAATATTCTAGTTAGTTTTCCTGTTCTGTTTTGTTCTCCAGTCAAACTCCCTATCCATTCAACTCACAATATTTTCCCCCAAATCACAGGACTAACCATATCACCCCTTCTCAATGTAATTCATCATTTCCCTGTTTGTCATTTAAAGCTTTTTTTTTTTTTCATCATTTGATCCCTTGCTATTCTTTCAGACCTTCCTTATCTCCATACATATTATAACCCAGCTAAATTGTTCTATTTGATGGTTCTAAAGAAAATATTTTGTCCATAACTCTACGCCTTTGAACAGGTTACCCTTAATGTCTGCAATGAACTGTCCATTCATCTTTGGCTCTGAATTTCCCTGACTTTCCTCAAAACTTATACTAATCTCATCTGCTACAAGAAGTCTTTCTAGTCCTTTCAATACCTGGGCCCTCTGTATGAGATTACTTTCCATGTATTTTGTGTGTGTGGAACAGCTAGATGGTACAGTGGATAGATTACTAGGCCTGGAGTGAGGAAGATTTCCCTTTTGTGACTTTAAATATGGCCTCATGTAGTTACTAGGCATGTGACCATGAGCAGGTCACTCATTTTATTTGCCTCAGTTTCCTCACCTGTAAAATTAGCTGGAATGGGAAATAGCAAACCACTCTATAAACTGCTCCAAGAAAATACTAAATAGGGCCATATGAACAACTGTACACACACACACACACACAAAATCTATATTATTTATATTCCATTTATTTGATTATCATATCAAGAACTTGAGTAGGGACTGCTTTCTATCATTTTTTCTCTGAAGGTTTGCTTCCTACCAGATACATAGTAAGTTCTTCCTAAAAACTTGATTCAGGACTTTTTATTTTAGCAATATAGATATTCTGGGTATCATTCTATTGACTTTCAGGTCAATTTTCTGTAATGGGGATGTTTGTCACTAATAAGTAACTTGAGTGTAATGTAACTGACTATCTTCCTTTTGCGTTCCATTAGGGTTATGTACTCATTAGTCACATCTCAGATTCAATGTGTCTAACATTATTTCTCTATTCCTTAGCACAATTATAAATTGTTTTCTTGAATATTTCAACCACCTTCTGTTGATAATGTATTTCGGATCTTTCTTTAGCCACTTTGGCAGTGACTATACTTAACTTATGTCCCCCTTTATTTTATAGGGGAATCTTGGGCTTAGACCAAAAAAGGCTTAGATTCTTGTCCCTGCTCCAATACTTTGTTTTATCATGCTGAGCAAATTACACAATCATTCTGAGACTTCACTGTCTTTACTTGAAAAGGAGATACAAATAAACAGGGGTGTTATGAGAACACTTTATAAAATGAAAAGTATTATCTAAATGTAAGCTACTATTTATGTCCATAATTAATTCGCTTTTGGGAATCAATCTCAACCATCATTTGTCATGATTCTTTTATTGCTTTTCTTAAAAAAAAAAAAAAAGGATTATCATCTCACAAGCCATTTATTTGTTTGTTTTAATAAGGGATAAAGATGATGAAAATACCTCCTTTTGCCAGGAAATAGGAGAGAATTATCTGTTTGCTTTTTTGTTATTGTTGTTTTGTTTAAATTTCGCTTGTTCTTTTTAATTAAATGAAATAGGAAAAAAATTGCTGAAGTTAAAGGAAAAATAAAATGAAGCAATAATCTAACTTACCAGGTGGCTTCCTGTTTTTTTGTGATTCCAATATGTCACAAAACTCAACAAAAGGCATGAATCTTCATAAATTAATGGTGATCATTTTGTGAAGAAAATAAAAAAGGAGAGGAGGGGGAAACACTTGGCTCATTGTAACTAAACAACTCAGCAAAAAAAAAAAATCTGCTTGCACAAAAGAATAATGCACAAACTTCAAGGTAATGTTTATAATTGAATTAAGCATTATTTAGAAGCACCTATAATTTCAGCTATAATAAAAACAAAATAACAAGATAAGGATGAATATATTGCAAAAGTTTTCAAAGAATGAGGATAGGGGACTGCGGAAAATTCTTTGAAGGAAGAACCCTAAATTTTGCCACTTGCGTCATGTTAAAATACAATTTCAGAACATAAACTTTTAGAGGGGGATTGAAAAAAAAATTCCAGAATTTACTGCTAAACTTTTTTAGTTTGCTTCTCATTTTTTTCACAATTTCAGGTCATGATTTTCTGTCATTTTTAAAAATTGCTCAGGATTAATGGTGTTTGGAATTCATGAAAGCCAGTATAGTAAAGCTTATTTATGTGTGATTATACAAACTAATACTTTTATTGGGAAAATTTCTGCTTGACATTTTGTGTTTTGACTGGCATTTGCTAGTTGCCAGCTGTCATAAAAAAGGACTGCAGCACATGCCGTGAGCAGCATATGCCTTTTTGGGTGCTGAATAGCGTTTTCATACAAAAAATCAAATGATCCATAACATATTATGCTGTCATTTGAAAACAGTATCAGAAATGAAACATTTTTCATGCCTGTAATACATTTTGTTCCCCAAGGCTCAATTTAGCATTTCCTCATACTTTTGAAAATATAATGAGGAAAACATGTATTTCATTAATTGCCATAGTAGCATTAATGCCAGAATATTGATGATTTTCTAAATATATAGATTATAAGAAATTGATTGAAATGTCATATATACAGGCATATATATGAATTTATTTCATAAGTAGATATATATGTGTATACACACACACACACACACACACACAAGCATATATGTGTATTTGCTGTTGATGGTCCATTGGTGCTAAAGTTCTTGCTCTTCGAGAATACCTTCTTGCTTATTTAAGCCCAACAGAGTTTGTAAATATTCATCTAAGTGAATCTAAAAGCTGACAATTTCTTTCTGCCTATAAATGGGCTCGTATTATGAATTGACAAAGACTTTTCTTTCATATATAAAAATAATGTTTTAAAACCTGTGTGTGGAAGGGTAAATGAAATGTTTTGAAAAAAAAATTTGTTTAGATTATATGTAAACTAATGCAGCTCTACTTATTATACATGGAAAAGAGTTATTAATCATATTTTACATTATTCTTTGCAAGCTTAATACATACAGAATTACTGCTCCCAAATTTGATTATTTTAATTACTAAATATCTCAAAAGGCTGTTGAAGATTAATCACATATTTATAATTGAATTAAACAATTAGATGTTAATCACCGATTTAATGGTAAATGTGGTGCTAGGGGAGATAGAATGTCTAGTTAAGATATAGTCCCTTCCTTCATGAATCTTCCTTTCTAGTATCTGAAACTGATCATACTTATATCCAGCACAATACATTATCAGATAAGTAAGCTCTATAAAGTTCTCCATGATATCTGAGGGGACAAAAGGTCCTTGCCAACTTAAATGATTTGGAGAAGAATCAAGAAAGAGAGAGCTTTCAAATGGGTAATTTATGGGATCATAGATCTAGAGCTAATAGGAACATTGGATGTTAATTAATCCAACCCTCTTGTTTTACTGTTGAATAAACAGTGGAGAAGAGAATTTGAATGCTTTACCAAAGTCTCTTATATGGTAAATGTAATAGGTAGAATTTTAAGTCAAGTTATTTTATTCTAAAGCCACTTTTCTTTCCATTTCATCATTCAGTCTCTGATAAGGGATGGATAAAAATGAGAAAATAAAACATTCTGGTCATAGGAAAGAGTGTAAACAATGCACCAAAAGAAGGAAAACAGTGGGCATGTTTGAATTGCTTACGTATAAAATATATGGATATTAGTTCTAGACATAAATCTGGAAAGTTATAGTAGCACAATGTTAGGGAGGCTCTGTAAAGTTGTTCCACTTAAATGTTATGTTTAAAATCTAGTCTGTTGATATTGTGAAATATGGGTTTGAAGAGGAGAGTTGAAATATTAAAATTCATTATGAGGTCCTCACTGTGGTCAAAATAGATGGCAATCGAAGAAATAAATGGGGAGAAATTCATGTGAGAGTTGCCTTATTGAAAAGCACCTCAAACTTACCATATCCAAAGATCATCTTGACATCTTCCCCTTAAAATCTATATCTACTTTAAATTTATTTCTTCATTGAAAAGAATATTATCTTCTGATTCATCCAACTTTTTAGTATAAGGCTCAACAATGATTATTCTCCCTCACCATTCTCCCCTTGTACTTTACTTCTACCCCTACCAATATGTTTTCTAATCATTTGCCCTATCCAGTCATCTTTACTTCTTTAACATTCTTTTTTTCTAAAATATGTTGCCTAGAAACCAACTCATTAACCCAGATGTAATTTGAGGTCCATGCACATCTCCTTCAAAGTTTTATGCATTATATCTTTCCCTTACTACTACTGATAAAAACCACATTCATTAGTGTTTTTTTTTTTAATTTTTGTTTTTCAATAAACCCTAATAGTTACCTATTTCTTCCAGGTTCATATATGAAATCTTCTGTATAGCTTTTAAAGCTCTTCATAATCTGGTCCCCTCCACCTTTCCCAACTTGCTTATACCTTATGTGCCTCCAGGTATTCCTCACTCACAAAACTCCATCTCCTAAGTGTGAATTTTCACTGTTCCTCATGCCCAGATTTTTTCCCGTCCTTTCCTCTTTTTTTTTTTTTTTTTTTTTTTTTTTTTTTAACTATCTGACATACAATTATACATTTGTAAGAAGATTTTCCTGGTCCTCCTTAACCTGATTATCTTCCTTCTGAGATAATACATTTAAACATAACATCTGGGTATATACATTTATATAAAATTTTATAATCTAAGTACACGATATTTCCTTGTTTTACTATCCTCGGTGCTTTGCCTAAAGTCTGGTACATGGGTGCTGCTTAGTGAATGCTTGATGACTTTACTTAATTTCACTGTTGTATGCTCACTTCCTATTAACTTATAAAGCACTAAAGGCAACTGACTATACCTCTCCCATCATATGCTTTTTAAAAGATGACTTTTTGAACCCTCATATAAGATGTTATATTTATCCTTATTAAAATCTTAACATATTTGACCTATATCCTGACTCCTGACACTGATAAACCTCCATTAAAAAATATTATCTGCCTCTTGCTTGTATCATGTGAAAATTTGATGAATATGCCATTGATAAAATATGCCTTTGGATAAAAATATTCAACAGCACATGTCCAAGTATATCTTTCGAGCAATTCACTACAGAATCCCAAATTTACATTATATCATTAATGACTACTATTTGGTTTGACTATTCAATCAGTTCTGAATTCACCTAATATAATATCATCTTGTCAACATTTCTTCATTTTTTCCCCCAAGAGGAACATAGGAGACTTTGACAAAGTATACTGATAAAAAATAGAAAACTCTATCTGTAGCATTCTCCCTGATTTATCAGTGTAGGAGTACAGTTTCAAAAGAAAATGCCATTAGTCTTACCTGACCTTGTCTTGATGAATTCACACAGGATCTTTGTGATCATATTTCCTTTTTCTCTCTATTCATTATTAATTTCAAAATATATTCTGGAATTTTGTGAGGAATTAAAAACAAGCTCATTAGCCTATAGTTTCTAGACAATCGTTTTTACCTAAAACAAACAAACTGAGATTCACATTTTCCAAACTTTTCTTCCACTTTCAAGAGATAGTCTCTTAAAGATCATGGACAGTGATTCAGGAATGATGTTACCTATTTTATTGAGTACCATTGAATGCTGTTTATCTGGATTTGGTGACTTGAATTTGTGATAAAAGAAGTAAGACAGACAGAAGCTTCTTATCTTGCCCTTATCACAGTTAAGAATTTTAGATTAATCATGTCTATTCAAATCTTTTTGGTCCCAAGATCATACTCTTGTCCAGAGAACACAGAACCTAAATATTCTGCAGTTCTTTCCTTAACATTGATAATGACATCTTTCTGCTGACATTATTAATTGACAATAATAGTGCCTCATTATTCCTGAATAAAATGTGTATCCTTTCTTCAATCTTCCCCCCATCAATACAGCTTTACCCTTCCTTGTTTGTTCTTAGGTTTCCTCCTCAGTCCTAGTTATCTCTGAGTTTTAATATCAGTGATATTTGCTTACAAGATTTTATCATATTTTTGTATCTTTGATGAAAAAATCCTTTAACCACATACTATATGCTAAACACTGAGCATACAACTAGAAAAAAATAATTCTTGGTTTCAAGTAGCCTACACTCTAATAAAAAAGAGAGATAATACATGAGAGGCAAATTAGAATGCTGGAGGACTAAAGCAATACTACTGGATAGGTAATACTATATTCGCATTCATGCAGTGGAATATCTGTGCCTTCATTTGTGGTTGCTAACATTAAAAAATAAGCCTGCTCTTAAGTGTCAGTGTAGAGAGGAGATTCTAAGTTTTTGTTTGTTTGTTTGTTTGTTTGTTTTTTGTGTTTTTTTTTTCTAAAACAGTTAGAATATGATGGATCTGTGCTTGGCTAGGGAGGAGGAAAGGAGTGACATTATAGGCAAAAATGCTGATGTTAACATCAGCCCTGGACCAGAGGAAGGGATAATGATTGTGTTTAGTGATAGCTTCAGCTAGTGCCATCCAGGCACCCAGAGGTAGGAGAAAGAGAAAAGAGAGGGTTCTCCATTCCAGAATCTACTTGGATTCTGCTTCTTTTGGTCTATAAACTCAGACATCAGTGTCTCAAGGTGACTTGCGGTATGGAGAAAAGCAAAAGGGTGCTAATTGAAGATTCTTTCAGCATTTTTATTATATATGCAGGTTGTTTTACTTATCTGTGCTACTATATCCTATACATGGTTATGTAAAATCAAAGAATATTAGTTTTCTGTGTTTACAGATTTTCCTTTTCTATAACTCTTTCTAATTAATTTGATATTATTTCTCTTTTTGTTTCAAAATTTCATTCTTAAGAACTTTTCAGCCTCCTGAGGCTGGCTTCCTTTATAGATTTTTCCAAATGCAGGTTCCTATTTCTGCTTATTCAAATTCCATATGTAATATTGATGGTAGTGGAAGTGTTGCTGCTACTATTTGTTGGTCCTGGTGTTTAGGCATATGGTAATCTTCATGGTCAAAAATGCTGGTTTCCCAGTATCCCTCATTTACAGATGAGGAACTGAGGCAAATGGATTTAAGTGACTTGCTGAGAGTCACATAGCTAGTAAGTGTATGAAGCCAGATGTAAAATGAAAAAGAGGCGTCTTCTTGACTGTGGGCCCAATTCTCTATTGACTTTGCAAATTAACTCATAATATCTAGGTTGTATGACACAATTTACTCTCTTGTTCTCTATCATAAATTCTAAGAGAGAGTAATATATTCCTGCCACTGCCCATCATTTCCAAATCAGAATAATTTTAGTTAGTACGATCAAATGAAAAGACCTTTTTGATTTATTTACCTTTATCCAGGGAGAAGCTATCCTTAAAACAAATCCAGAAATGATTAGGAATAATTCTAACAAATGCCTCAGTACTTAAAGTCCCTTTGCTACCAAATTATATCTCTGCCAGGATTAGATCATTTCCTCAGGATTCTTCTGTTTTAAATCAATATGATCTGTAGTATAGTTGAATAATAATATTGCTTCTACTTCTATCTTCATTGATCTCCAGCCAAATATTCTCTTTCTTATATCCTACGCTATATATTTTTTTTCCTCATAATGGAGCACATGCCCCCAAAAGACTGAGAAGTAAGAAAATAGGCATTAAGTACCTACTAAGTGCAAGGCACTGTGCCATGAACTTTAAAAATATTAACTCATTGAATCCTTTCAAGAACTATCAAAAGTAGGTACTGTTGTGATCCTGTTTTATAGTGAAAGATTAAGGAAGAAAGCGGTTAAGTCACTAGCCAGCTAGTCAACATCTGAGACCAAACTTGAACTTAGGAGTTTCTTATTTCTTGCAAATAGGAAGTACAGTAGAAAAAGACGGCAGTCCAACATCAGGAAGGTCTGCATTCAATCTCAGGCCCTTATTAGTTTTATAACTGTGGAAATCACTTACTCTCTGATTTGCCTCAATTTCTCCAACTATAAAATGGTGATAATATCAATACCTCTCTCCCAGGATGCTTGTATTAAATGAGGTGATATTTTTATAAAGCATGGCCAGTCGAAAGTCTGAGGCTCTCAGGAAGCCTCTGAATATAATTACATAATATTAAAGATGTAGGCAAAAGTTAATATTGCATAACACATGAGAATTCTGCATATAACTCTTTCCAAATGTATGTTGATTCACACAAACCTACATTATGCTATAATAAGCTGACCTTCCTTCTTCAGTGGTGAGATAAATTCCCGATAGAATTGAACGAAACCTTGATGTAGCTATAATCTAGAGATAAGATTTCCAGTTAGTCCTGATCTCCCCGAGGTGAGGAAACTCCTGATCTAACTATTTGGACCTCTTAATAGATTTTAATGTCTGAAAACAGCTTAGTACTCTGTGAGTAGGCAGTTTTTGTCCAATGAACTTTTTCCACCCATCTCCAGTATCAACTCTGCTAATGGGCGTCTCTATTCCCAAAGGAAGATCAAATAGACATGTTTAATTCTCACTTAGTCAGGAGGAAACTCCTACAGGGTGCTTTTGAAGGCAAAAGTTGAGAAGTTCACCTTGAAAATGTTATGACATGCTTATTAGGGGGTTAAAGGACATCAGCCTAGAAGACTGTCAATGTGGAAATCAGAAGAAAATCCACATTTTAAATAGTGTCAAGTAAGAAGGACCATTACTTTAGTGATGACTATTTGAAAAAGTAAATACTTTACATTTAATTTTTTAAAATAGGATTTCTATTTTTAAGGAAGCTCCCAACATTTCATAGGTCATATATTAAAAATTAGCTCTTACCTCAAAGACCATCTATTTAGACTTTCTCACTTTAACAGTTGAAGAAAGTGGCCCAGGGAAGTTATGTTTGTACCCAGTACCCAGAGTTCCCTGGGTAATTGATTAGAAGCATAATTTGAACACAGGTTGACTGCCTTGAGAGCATTGTTCTTTCCATTACATTACACTGCAATTTAAAGTTTACAAAACCAACTCATTTTGTATCATTAAATTAAATTCACCTCATGCAAGGGAAATGGGGAATCGAAGTAAGTGTCTGACAAAGAAATGAAGAAAAAAATAGTTATTTTTGCCTGAATTGTCTAAACAATTGAAATCAACATTATTTGGGGGCTATAAAATGTAGCTAATTGCCTCAATTCTGCATTTTACCTTGTGAAAATTCTCTTTGAGCGACAGAAAAAGGCTCAGAGGGGAGCAATAACTTATCTACATTATTGAAAATCACTTGTCACAGCCTCTGTTATTACACATAAATCATGGCTACTTCAGTGGAGATAATGCTAAAGGTACCATTCTATGTTTGTTCCTTAATCAGATTCTACCCTTAATATACAAATTAGTGAAATCATGAAAGCAAAAAAAAGGATTTTGCTTATGATGGTTATGATTCATCAGTTATGGCTTATTCACAGGTTCTCATTGATCTCTCCCTAAATACTTAAAAAAAAAAATCAAAGAAAAGAATACAAATATAGTTTTCAGTGTCCGGAAATGCAAATTCTATGGCAAGACAACATTTCAGTATTTCAATAAATTACATAAGTGATAATCCCTCTCTACTTTAGTAGCTAATCTTCATAAGTTGCTGTGAACAACAAGAATCATCATTTTTTTGTGAAACTTCAACTGACAGACATCTTGGAGAAAGCCAGACCTGCTGAGAAAAAACAGACATAAACCTTATCACCACAAAACCTTCCCATTTTAGTAAGGTTTGCAAAATCTTGTACTCTGCTTTCAGAGTCTTTTAGAAACCAGCTTCACTTGCATGTACTGAGATTTTGAAGTTGGTCTAAACAAAAAGGCAAAGACAAAAACAAAAAATAAGAATAACATGTAACACAGAAAGGAATATTACAGAAGATATTGAAGTTTCTTTTAAGAACTAGGATGTGGTCTTAGAATAGTCTACTTCCATTTTTATAAAAAAAAAAAATTACCCATTTACGTGGAGTACTACAACAAGCACAGTGGATTTCAGGATATTAACATCTTCTGTGGAGAACCACATATTATACTACTATTATTTTTAATGATAATAAACACATATTGCATAAGCTTTCAAATGGATAAAGCATATACAATATGTGTTTATGTACAGCTAAGAGAAATTTAGAAGGAGTAATTATGGACTTCTAAAATTGGAAATACCATGGAAAGTCATGTAATATCAATACCTGACTCCCAGGATGCTTGTATTAAATGAGATGGAATTTTTGTAAAGCATGGCCAGTTGAAAGTCTGAAGTATTTGGAAGCTTCTGAATATAATTATGACCTAAGAATGTAGGCAAAAGTTAATATTATTAGTGACAAATATAAGTATTTTAAAGCTTACATAATATGTGTTTATGTACAGATAAGAGACATTTAGATGGACTGATTATAGATTTCTAGAACTGGAAATGCCATGGAAGGTCATGTAGTCCACACAGGCATTGAATACGAATCTCCTCTGGGGCAGAATTTCATCTAGAGTTTGCTTGAATACAATTAGTGACAGGAAAATCACTACTTATAGAGGCTGGATCTTGCACATTGAAACAGATCTAGTTGTTAGAAAGCCTAAATTATTTTTTCTGCATCTTCTATTTATTGATCTTTAGGGTAAAACCAATTTTATAGAACAAGTCAAATCTTTTTTTTCTTCTAAAATTAGTCCATTAAATGTCTCTAGATTATTATATTTTATCCCTGATGAGGTCTTCTATTATTTTTTCAATATGAGATAGATCCAAAAACATATATCAGACTTTGGTACTTTGATATACCCATCTTGTTATCACTCTGAGTACTTTCTATCATGCTACATATATAGACATTCAATTATACTTTCCTCATCCTATGGGACTCTTTCATTTTCTCCTATAAATCCTTCACTGTAGTTTCAATATAATTGTTGGGACTTTCCCTTAACTACTTTAATGTAGAGCCTGACCAATGAGCACTAATTATTTCTCAGTTTCACATCATGGCTGGCTTACTTCCTGATTCATCATCTACCTTATTGATGACATTATTTTCACTATTAACATTCTGAAATTCCTTATTGGTGATATTCTACTGCCTATTTAAACTCATCATTTGGTTCTACACTACCCTTTGTATAATCTGCAAAATTAATTTTAGAAGGCTATGATACTTTAAGATGAACTGACTTGTAGCATAACTAGAATGATATTGGCCTTGTAGTATTTTTTAAAATAATAAGCTTGTGATCATTAAAAATGTTACTTCTTAAATGCAATCCAGCTTGTTCTCTTCTACCTAATAAATCATGGATCTAGTTCACACTCAGGCCTGTTCAAGATTTATTTATTGTCAATTAACTCTAAAGGTTGTCCACAGAACAATATATCTTAGTCTTTCTTCATTAAGGCATTCTTAATTTCATAGGTATTCTTCATTATTTTTTTTGAGTGGATATTTTGATTAAAGAAATATTATTCATAGGCTTGTCAAAAATCAGCATGATTTTATCTGTAAATAGGAGCTTCTGTAATCCCTCACTATCTACAGGAATCATAGAATCATAGATTTATAGCTAGGTAGTATTATAGAAGCCAGCTGCTCTCATTTGACAGATGAATAAACTGAGGTCATAAAAAGATTAAATAACTTTCTAGATGCCACGCATTTAGGGCCAATGATAAAAATTTAAGCAGAGGTTATCTGATTCCAAGTCAGTACACTTTCTTTTCTATTAGATCTGCTTGATCCTCTTACATTTGAACTTTGTGATACATATGACCCATGAGTGTAGTAAATATAATTTTATAAACCTTACTAGAAGTTCAATGAATGTAGACCATTGAAAAAATCACGTTCAAAGTGTCTTGTACCTCTTAGAATACATATTTTTGTGAAGATCCTTAAATGTGCCATTTTAGTATATCAGAAATACTAATTAAATTGTAATATATTCATCTTAAACATTTGCAAAAAGAGCATAAATATCATGGTTGCATAGATGCTGATGATAATGAGGTAGAGGAAACCCATGAAGAACTCAATAATGCCTTTCTGATTAAATAAGCATATATTTAAATACTCAAATTCAATGTTGTGTGTTCAAAGGAGGGAGTAGCTAAAAGTATGTTGAAAAATAAAGATCTCTAATAAGAAGAGTATTCTATATAAAGTTTTCAAACTATACAGAAGCTTGAATTTTATCTACTAGGAACACTCCATGAAGTTAGTGGGAAAGACTTTTTTATGTTGGTTATCATATAACCTCATATAAAAGAAAGATGTTGATTATGTTCTATCAGACAGAAAATATTTCATTACCAAGGTGGGAATCATTTTATTATCAGATAAACTACGTAGAGAAAGACTATTAACATGTTTGGCAAAAATCTGTAAAAATATAGAGGAATAAAAGAAAAAAGTTACAAAGAAAAATACACGGAAATAATCTCTAATGTAACCTTTTAAAAATAAAATATTAGTGGTTATATGCCAGTCATTGTGTTAGTTAGTGCTAATTAAATGTTTATTGATTGATGCTGAAAAGTTGGGGATGTATAAAATAATAGCCATTGGTATTGGTTATTGTCATTTCCTAATGTAGATAAAACAATAAGCATAGAGAAATTCTAAAAAATATTTCTGGAGACAAAGTGGTTTATCTCCTTGACAAATGAAAATCCTTTTTTTTTCTTTAAAAAAATATTATAGCTTTTTATTTACAAGATATATGCATGGGTAATTTTTCAGCATTGCTCTTGCAAAACCTTTTATTCCAATTTTTCCCCTCCTTCCCCTCATCCCCTCCCCCAGGTGGCAGGTAAACCTATACATATTAAATATGTTAAAGTGTATGTTAAACACAATATGTGTATACATATCCATACAGTTATTTTGCTGCACAAGAAAAATCCGACTTAGAAATAAGATAAAAATAACTTGAAAAGGAAATAAAAAATGCACACAGACAAAAACAGAAGGAGTAGAAATGCTATGTTGTGGTCCACACTCAGATCCCACAGTTCTTTTGCTGGGTGTAGCTGGTTCTCTTCATTATTGAGCAAATGGAACTGATTTGGTTCATCTCATTGTTGTAGATAGTCACGTTCATCAGAATTGATCATCTTATAGTATTGTTGAAGTGTATAATGATCTCCTGGTTCTGCTCATTTGACAAGTCAAAATCTTAATGATAATGATTTTTTTTTATCCTGATAACCTGGGAAACCATTGTCTTTCAGAAAGCCTGGCTGAGCTAATTTAGATAATGTTGTTCACAGATAATTGATTTTCTCTTATTTTATGGTTTCTGGCATCCATGAAAGTGATGACAGATAATGATCATGATGATCATGATGATTACAGTGATTGTTCTGGTGGTACTGGTAATGATGATGATAATGATGCTGTCATATTAATGATAGCTAGCATTTATGTAGTGATTATGATATACTGAATATTATGCCAAGAGATTTATATATATCTGATATTATCTTCTCAACAACATTGGGAAGTAACTGTCATTAGTGCTCCCATTTTCAGATGAAAAATTTGAGACAAACTAGTTAAGTTACTTATTCAGGGTCACAAAGCTAGTAAGTATCTGAGGTCAAACCTGATATCAAGTCTGACTGGCTCCAAGCAGAGCAGTGTCTTCACTGTGTCACCTAGCTGCTCCAAAAGAGATAATAGTGTCCAGAATCACAGAATATAATTTAAAACTGAAAAAAAAATCAATGAAAAACCCTGGACTATGGGAGAGGAAAGAATTCTGGAGACAAAAAATAGCAATATGCCCTCTAAAAACATGAAATAATGAAACAGTAGAATAGAAACTATTGCTAGTCTTTTATCCTATGATCTAAACAGTTTTGGGAAGTTTTGGCATGGCAGAACTCCCAAAAAGAGGAAGTTCAATTTGAATTCAGTAAACTAGTGTCAACATATTTGAGAAGGTCCCATTTCTTTTTCGGTAAAAACTAGTCAGTGTATACAAGTCAATCTGCTTTATCTTCAACTCTCTAATCTGTCAGTTTCATTTTTCTCTCTGACAGGAACAGTCTTAAATTTAAAATACTCTTTCCTATATGTGTTCAATTCAGTATTAGATGAATACTTTATGTATTAATGCAATGTACGTTCCCACTTAGATTAAACCAATATTAGGAGCTACCTTACTTATTGTTATTTAATAAAAAAGAAAAAGAAATACCATAATGACTGATAAACATTTTCTTGTTCACCATCATGAGAGTCTCCATGTTAAGTCAAAGGTTGTAATTATCTAGGCTTAGCTTGCTTGTAGTAATTCTCTTGACATAGAATACTCTGTGTACTTCATGACCATGGGGCACAAAATCTTTTTGACACCATGTATATTATATGGTTTTCCCTGTAGACTCTTTGATTAAGTTTTCACTTTACATCAATGAGCAGATATATCTGAGGATTTGATTGTTGACAATTTGTTTTTGTTTTGACTTCCCTCTCACTTTTTTTTTTCTTTTGCTTTTTGGTTTTGGCACGACAATAAGAACAGGTGTCACTAAGTGTAAGGAGACATGTGGAGCCAGTGTGGTGGCAGGGCTGTCAGAGAAGATGGACTTCTCTGCATTCTTCCTATAGAGCAGATGTCAGAAGCAAAATTTTGCAAGAAACTAATCTTAAACCCAGTGTTACCTGGCACCTCTGCCTAGTGGCAAGGGTCCTACCAACTTGTGATTAGGCAACATGCCATTCAAACAGATGGGCATGGATGCAAGCCTCCAAAACAGAATTCATGGAGATAAAATAGATATTTCTAAGGACAGTCACCCCAGGTGAATACATTCTAATGACTACATCCCAAACTTCTGTGCATAGGGTTAAGATAGATCATTTTAATGGCAAAAACAAAATAACTCTGAAGCACAGAGGTTTTTTCCTCCACAAGAGTACATAATTAACTAGTGTATTTTAGACAATATTTATATAAAATTCCCTTGCTTCCATACTAATTTCTATAGAAAATTTCTATGACATTTAGACATTTGGGGTTGATTTTTAATAATATTTTAACAATGAAATCTGAGTATTAAGTGTCAAATCTTTACTCTCATTAAGGCAATGACAACGGTTTCATTTATTGCTCTTTGATAATTTATTTGGCATCTAACTGTGTTGGAATCCTTACTAACTGCTAACTAATTGGAGTTGATCTAATCTTACAAGAAGATGTTTTGGCCAGAACCTGAAACAAGGTAGTAAGTAGAACTATTCAATACAAGGCTTGTGTTCACACCTTTACTCATTGGAGTCCACAAGTATGCTAGCTTCACAAAGTACACTTTCTAACTTCAAGAAGAGCAGTGTCCAGTGCGAGCAGCTCCACTATCTTTAGATAATCGCCAGGTGATGTGGAGAGACCCAGAAAGTGGTGAATGGAAGGGACCAAATAGGCTAACTGCTTGGGGGAGAGGATTTGCTTGCATCTCTACAGGTGGAGAAGGAATCAGATGGGTGCCTACGAGCCGCATTCGCCTTGTCCATCGCAGAAAGATGGAGCAGACCCTTGAAACAAAGGAGAAGACCCAAGAAATATCGGGTGGTTCTGTTGCTGATTGTGCTCACAAGAATTATTAGATTCCTGGACATGAACTAATGGACAATGGAATCCTATTGGACTGTTTCTAGGACTTATGGACATGTGTAAATTTTCAGATTGATTCTTGTTATTTGTTACATTACTACTAGCCTGTGTTATATTGCTATGTGCTCATGTAAATTATGTATAATGCCTCCCATATTGATGGATTTATGTATACCATGTATATCTGTTACAAAGTTCTGGCCCATATTGATGGATTTATGTGTACCCCCTCAGAAACCCTCTATGTTTTAAAACAAAAGAAAGGGGGAGATGTTGGAATCCTTACTAACTGCTAACTAATTAGAGTTGATCTAATCTTACAAGAAGATGTTTTGGCCAGAACCTGAAACAAGGTACTAAGTAGAACTAATCAATACAAGGCTTGTGTTCACACCTTTACTCATTGGAGTCTGTTAAGAGTTCAAATGTTGGAGTTTGTTCTTCTCAGAGCACAGCCGGTTTAGAGGCTTAGAGCCCTTCGGATGTCTCCAAATCCAAAGGTTCTGTCCTTCAGGCTCTGCCTCTGCTTTCTTCTGCCTCCAACAGAGATGGAAGATCTCTCTTATCTCCATCTGGGGAGCCCAGCACCAACTTGCTGCGGAGAGAGGGCTTCTGGCGTAGCTCCACTGAAATCCCAAAAGTGTTCTCTGCAGCAGAGTCGTTCCTCTCGAGTCCAGCGCAATCAGCCAGCCAAGAGGAAAAAAGTGTATTCTGGAATGGCTGTCTCGCCTTATATGTGAACCTTCTGAGAGAATGGGATTATGGGTTTTCTCCCATAGTGCTCTCTGGCCCAAAGAGCTTTAAGGTGTGGACTCTCTTGAAGTTAGAAAGTGTACTTTGTGAAGCTAGCATACTTATGGACTCCAATGAGTAAAGGTGGGAACACAAGCCTTGTCTTGATTAGTTCTACTTAGTACTTTGTTTCAGGTTCTGGCCAAAACAACTTCTTGTAAGATTAGATCAACTCTAATTACTTAGCAGTTAGTAAGGATTCCAACATCTCCCCCTTTCTTTTGTTTTAAAACATAGGGGGTTTCTGAGGGGGTACACATAAATCCATCAGTATGGGAGGCATTATACATAATTTACATGAGCACATAGCAATATAACACAGGCTAGTAGTAATGTAACAAATAACAAGAATCAATCTGAAAATTTACACATGTCCATAAGTCCTAGAAACAGTCCAATAGGATTCCATTGTCCATTAGTTCATGTGCCAGGAATCTAATAATTCTTGTGAGCACAATCAGCAACAGAACCACCCGATATTTCTTGGGTGTTCTCCTTTGTTTCAAGGGTCTGCTCCATCTTTCTGCGATGGACAAGGCGAATGCGGCTCGTAGGCACCCATCTGATTCCTTCTCCACCTGTAGAGATGCAAGCAAATCCTCTCCCCCAAGCAGTTAGCCTATCTGGTCCCTTCCATTCACCACTTTCTGGGTCTCTCCACATCACCTGGCGATTATCTAAAGATAGTGGAGCTGCTCGCACTGGACACTGCTCTTCTGGTGGGTTATAAAACCTGTCTGCTGGAGCCAATGCATCTTTATCAAAGATTAAAAAATTAATGGTATAGAGAACTAAATTTAGAAGTTCTCTAGGGTTACCCGTGGCTCCCCCTTTCTTTTGTTTTTGGAGGAGTGTCTTAATGTCTCTGTTTCTTCTTTCTACTATTGCTTGACCTTGAGGATTGAAGGGTATGCCAGTAGTGTGTAAAATCTTATACTGTGCACAAAAGTGTTCAAAATGTTTGGAGGTATATGCCGGTCCATTATCTGTTTTTATTTCTTGTGGCACACCCATAATTGCGAATGCTTGAATGAGGAATTCAGTGACCACTCGGGCTGTCTCTTTTGCTGCTGGTATGGCAAAAGTGAATCCTAAAAAGGTGTCTACCACAACGTGGATAAAAGACAGATGACCAAAAGATTTATAATGAGTCACATCCATTTGCCAGATTTCATTGGGTCTCAAACCACGAGGGTTCTTCCCTGGAGGCAGTGTAGGAGCGTGGAAGGGAAGGCAAGCTGTACAGCTTTTTACTATGCTCCTAGCTTCTTCTCTTGTAATCCCAAACTGTAAACGCAAAGCTCGAGCAGCCTGATGGTATTTAGAATGGGATTCCTGGGCCTCCTGAAATAAAGGCGTACTGGCCAACATAGTTAAAAGGCTATCTGCCTTTGAATTTCCATCAAAAATAGGACCTGGAAGTCCACTATGTGAATGGACATGCAGGATATAAATCTTTCCTGGATGCTTTCTCACTTGCTCTTGAAGTTCCTTAAAGAGCTGATATATATTAGAAGCTGCAAATTTTATTTGGGCTGTGGCAATTCTTTGTACCACACCTACTGAATAGGCTGAATCAGATATTATATTTATGTCGCCTGGGTAATAAGTGAGAGCTAGCATGATCGCATATAATTCGTTCTGCTGAGAACTCCTGAAAAGGAGTTCTGACTACTCTTTTTACGGTTAGATCATGAGAGTATACAGCACAAATATTTTGTTTGGCTGCGTCTGTAAAGATGGTTGGTCCTTCAAGAGGAACCTTAGAAACCTTCTCTTCAAAAATCCATTGCCAATTATGCAGTAGTCTGGTTATCTTTAATGGAGATCCATGTGCAAAATTTGGAGCCATGGCCAATAAAATCTGCCACTCTGGGATGGTTTCACAGCATGCATTAATTTGTGCATTTGTATAGAAGGTATATATCTTGTCAGGTCTTGTCCCAGATAATTGTATTGCTCGCTTAATGGCCTTTAATAGAATCCTAGCCACAAGCACTGGGTAAGGCGTAAGGCTTTGTTCTGGTTGTGCTGGGAGGTTCACCCACTCTATCACACTGTCTCCTTGATGAAGGACTGCTGTGGGTGCTTCTTTCGTAGCAAAAACTGATATTTCCAAGGGTTTTTGAGTTACTCTCTCAACTACATTGGATAAAGCCAGTTCAACTTCTCTCAAGGTCTCTTGAGCTTCTTTTGTAAGCCGGCGTGGTGAATTTAAAGCAGTGTCTCCCCTTAAAATGTCATATAGGGGTTGCAATTGATTGGTAGTTAAACCTAATACTGGACGCATCCATTGGATATCTCCTATTAATTTTTGGAAATCATTTAAGGTGTTCAACCTCTCTGTTCTTAAAGACAGTTTTTGTAGAGTAAGTGCCTTAGGATATATTTCATATCCTAAATATTGAAAAGGAGCATGCCTTTGAATTTTTTCTGTAGCGATATGAAGTTTGTAGTATCTTAGTGTTTCTATGGTTTTTTGTAGACATGCTTCTAGAATTTGTTCCTCCGGTGCACATCCCAATATATCATCCATATAATGTAATAGCATAACTTTTGGAAATGCTTTTCTTATTGGAGCAAGAGCAGCAGCAACATACATTTGACACATAGTGGGGCTGTTCTTCATACCCTGTGGCAAAACCGTCCATTCATATCTTTTAGCCCGGCTAGCTCAGTCGGTAGAGCATGGGACTCTTAATCCCAGGGTCGTGGGTTCGTGCCCCACGTTGGGCGCCAAGTGTTAAGAGTTCAAATGTTGGAGTTTGTTCTTCTCAGAGCACAGCCGGTTTAGAGGCTTAGAGCCCTTCGGATGTCTCCAAATCCAAAGGTTCTGTCCTTCAGGCTCTGCCTCTGCTTTCTTCTGCCTCCAACAGAGATGGAAGATCTCTCTTATCTCCTTCTGGGGAGCCCAGTCACCAACTTGCCGCAGAGAGAGGGCTTCTGGCGTAGCTCCACTGAAGTCCGTCAAAAGTGTTCTCTGCAGCAGAGTCGTTCCTCTCGAGTCCAGCGCGATCAGCCAGCCAAGAGGAAAAAAGTGTATTCTGGAATGGCTGTCTCGCCTTATATGTGAACCTTCTGAGAGAATGGGATTATGGGTTTTCTCCCATAGTGCTCTCTGGCCCAAAGAGCTTTAAGGTGTGGACTCTCTTGAAGTTAGAAAGTGTACTTTGTGAAGCTAGCATACTTATGGACTCCAATGAGTAAAGGTGGGAACACAAGCCTTGTCTTGATTAGTTCTACTTAGTACCTTGTTTCAGGTTCTGGCCAAAACAACTTCTTGTAAGATTAGATCAACTCTAATTACTTAGCAGTTAGTAAGGATTCCAACAGGAGTCCACAAGTATGCTAGCTTCACAAAGTATACTTTCTAACTTCAAGGGAGTCCACACCTCCCTTAAAGCTCATTGGCCAGAGAGCACTATGGGAGAAAACCCATAATCCCATTCTCTCAGAAGAGGCAGATAAAAGGCCAGCAATGAGGGAGCTATGGCAGAATACATTTTTTCCTCTTGGCTGGCTGATCGCGCTGGACTCGAGAGGAACGACTCTGGTGCAGAGAACACTTTGATGGATTTCAGTGGAGCTACGCCAGAAGCCCTCTCTCCGCAGCAAGTTGGTGGCTGGGCTCCCCAGAAGGAGATAAGAGAGACCTTCCATCTCTGTCTTGGTTGGAGGCAGAAGAAAGCAGAGGCAGAGGCTGAAGGACAGAACCTTTGGATTTGGAGACATCCGAAGGGCTCCAAGCCTCTAAACCAGCTTTGCCTTGAGAAGAACAGGAACTCCAACATTTGAACTCATAACATAACTGGACACATTTTTTTGTAGTATCTGGTAGACCTGAGTCAAGTTGAGGATGGAAAAACAATTATGAAATATAAACCAAGGGGAACATTGATATTTTTTTAAAATAAGGAATGATGATTTTTCTAGAGATAAATGATCACATGAAACAGACATAAATGAATTTACATATTTGTTGAAAAGGCAAACTATCATTATTTTCTGTCAAGAGAGAGAGGGGAGGGGAGGGAGGATGGAAGGAGGTCATGTAGAAACTTTCTACACAGTGCCTTTTCATCTCATGATGAATGCATCTATAAGATTATTTCTATAAAATTCCTTGGATTTTATTATCAGTTTTTTCCCCAACATTATGAAATATATGTATGTGTATATATATATATATATAACTGCCAAACAATTCTGGCTGCCTTAGTTACTTAATTCTTCATTTTTAAAGTTTATATATTAAATGGTTATGTTATCTTCCATTAACAATAATTTTATGTATTTATATTTATGTATATATGTGTAACCATATATATGGCAATATATGCATACTTAGGCAGTTATTTTGTAGGATCAATGAATCATAATCTTATAATATGTACCTCTGTAAAATTTTATGAAAAAATTCATAGACTAATGTGGTATTCACTGTCATCTTGCTCACTTCTTTAAGAAAATCATCTCTTTGCTGTTGAGAGTATGTAGGATTTTTATGCCTTTTGTTGTGGTTGCTGATCAGAAATGTCATGAATTAGCATGAATATCTATTTTGTATGAATGCATTATATTAGCAATTAACTTGGGAAAACAAAATCCAAAACTTTCTTGGGTCACTATCATTCAAAAATATCATCATATTATGCTCTACCTTTTATGAGCCCATCTTTGGCTTCAGTATATAGTCTGTCATAGAACTTATACTTAGCTTCTCGGTAACACCTGACGTTGGTCACAGTATTCTCTCCTAGATTGAGAATTTACAATCATTTCCAAAACCTGATAAAGTTTTGGAGCTAGATTTGGTGGAGACCAAACGAATAAAAATGCAATAATTGCCTCAAAGAGATCAAAGGAAGAGGGCAAGAAACTTTGTAGTCTGCTGGATGGACATGGACTCAAAATTGAATGTATTCCAAGAAGAGGATATAAAACATTTCCCTCAGAACCATATCTACCATGAAATTTCGTGATTAAAGTAAACAATCTGCCAGTGTTCTGGTACTGAAGCTGTCATCGCTTCCCTCCAAGCATTCAGAGTTGAGCATGAGCTGAAGATGCATGGCGATAGGAAGCTCAGGCAGCTGTATAGGATGAACTGAAGTGAGTACCTCATTTAAGGTGAGATTTTAACAACACAACAAAGCACAAGTTCTTGAAATTTGGCAGCACTACATAAACGTGGGAAACAATAATGGCTGGTAGACAACCTGACAGGTAGCAATTAGAAATAAGCGGGCACATTTAATTCATGGTGTGGGGAAATCTCTGTATGATTGAATCCAACTGACCTTATCTATTAGCAGAAGAAAGCAGTACAAAGAACAGGACAAAAGCAGGTTCTAACACTGTAGGACTAAGCAGCTGGGAAAAATGTTATGGAATATGTTGCCATTTGTGTTTTTTGGTTATTAAGTTGTGTTAAGTCATGTCTGGCTCTTTGTGACCCCATTTGGAGTTTTCTGCATAAAGTGGTTTACCATTTTTTTCTCCGATTTATTTTATAGATGAAAAAATTGAGGCAGAGGGGGTAAGTGACATATCCAGGCTCACAAGTGTCTGAATCCAGTTTTCAACATGAGAAGATAAACTATTCTAATGTCAGCACTAGTATAATATCCACTCCCCCACCTACTTGACTCCTTATGTGACCCTGTGGGGTCTCATTTCCTTATCCACTTGATAGTAGAATCCCAGAATGATGTAATTTTAGAGATGTGATACTTGTGAGAGTTACAGTGATATATAGACAAGCTGATAATGCATTTAGAAGGATTCTGAATTGATTAGATTGCTGGATTCAAATTGTGGTTATCATTGGTTCAATTTCATTGTTCATGGAGATGTCAAGTTGAATATATTATTGTCTTTGTGAGATAGATAATGCGTGTATACATATATTGTGTATACTCACATATGTATACAGATAGATGTACAAACACATATATAAATATATTTATCAATAAACTGGATAAAGTCAGAGATGGAATATTCATACTTATTAGGATACTAAGCTGGATGTGGAAACTAACACAGTAGATGATAGTCAAAGTGCCCCCCCCCAAAAAAAAAAAATCTTGAAAAGTTTGGTCTTGGGCATGAAGTTGAAATTCAGTAGAGAGCAATATAACATTTTAGAGTTTAATACAAGAACGGCTTAACTTTGCAGATAGGAGGTAAAGGAGACGTGGTTAGACTAACTTCTTAGAAAAAAAAGACATTTTAGTGGACTACAAGTTTATTATGAATCAGCAGTGTAGCGTGGTAACACAGAAAGCTAATGTGTTTTTGGGCTTCATTGAGAGAAATTACTTCCAGAAATAGCACCACAATTTTTTTCTATATTCTTCCCTTGTCAAATATTATCCAAAATATTTTGCTCAGTGCTGAATATCATGGTTTAAGAAAGACATCGATAGGCTGGAAGGGAGCAATAGGATAGTGAAGGGTCAAGAGTACATGTCATAGAAGCATTGGTTTTGAAAACTGGATTGTATTATCTAGAGAAAAGATGGCTCAGGAAGAACATTAGAGGTATGTTTGAGTATTTTAGGGGTTATCATGTGAAAGAAGGTTTTGAATTGTTCTGTTTGGTATCAGACGGATGAAGCAGGAGCAATGGATCAAAGTTGCAAAGGGGCCAATTTGGCTTGATGTGAGGAAAAAACTTTCTAACAATCAGAGCAGTCTAAAAGTAGAACAGATGATGAGGTCCCTATCCTTGGAGACCTTTAAGCAGAACTGGATGACACTTGTCAAGTATGATATAGTGGGAATTCATTTGGCTTCTCAGTGGGAATAGATGACCACTGAGGACTCCTACAAATCACAAATGCATTTTTTCAGAATCTATATTCTCAGGGTTCTCATTTATTCACTAAACATCACATCAAGGCTTCCTGTGGCTTTTTTCTGAATTCTTCATATTTGTTTTCACTTACTAGCAATAAAAATAAATTACATTAATATAACATGATTTATTAAAATATTTATTAAGAGCCCACTATGGCCAGGCACCCAGGCTAGCCACTAGAGAGGAATGATATCTTTTATTTATGAATGTATTTAGAACCCTATGTTAAGGGGTCATATGAGGTGACAAAAGACTTCTAAATTTAAAAAAAAATAGAAAATGAAATAAAATCAAAAATTTCTAATTTAAAAGATGCTTCTTTGTAGACTGTAAAAATAGAAGGGACCTGAAGAAGTGATCTGGTCTGGCTCTTCTGTGCTGTCAGATAAAGTATGACTTCTATTTTGCAGATGATATATAAATGACTTAACTGATATTACACAACCACTGATAGAAAAAGCAAAACAGGGCCCATCTTCTTTCTCCTACATTAGTGAAACTTATCCTTCTACAACATACCATAAGATCATCATTTTGCTGGCAGATCGTTGGCTAAATCAGATTCTGCAGTTAAAATCAGAATTTAGTTTTGAGCATAATGACAATTAAGGCAAAAAGGAAAATTGTACTATTAAAAAACGTACATTTCCTAAAAAGGAAGTTTACAGGATATTTTCTTTTTCTCGCATGGATTATAGGGAAGAATTTATGACAAAAGGATATGGCCAATATAAACAAGAATTTCTTCAAAAATGAGTTTTAAAAACACAAGACATTTTCTTCAAATTATAGAAGGTCAAGTTTGAAATATTTTAATTCAGACTTTGGATGGCATATTGAGTTTTATTTAAAGTGTCTCCTTAATTTCATCAGCATATTGTTAAAATTACACCAAAATTCACTGGATCCCAGGAAAAAATGATAGTGATCACTTTTCTGCCCAGAGTTAGGATTATCAAGGTTGGTTTTTAGGACATCTAGGGTACAGAGAATATGAAGTCATAATGGAATTTTCTTTTATATGACAACAAAAGTGATATTCTTTAAACCTTAGCACTTTATAGAAATAAAAGCACTATATAAAAGCTTGTTGCTTTAAACTTTCCACTCATAGTTTAGCTGTCCCAGATAATGTATATAGGCAAAATCAAAGTCAGTAATATTATAATTTAGTCGTCTTCCTAAAACAGGTTTCCTGTGTTAGATAGAATCATTGCCAGTCATGGTATTCAAGCTTTCTGAAATTGCTATCTTAGTAACTGGACATTCAGCAAACATAAAGTTCACAAAGCTGTCAGTTTGGTTCCAGGCACCCAAAGGATAAATATGCACATTAGTAGCAGAAATAGATATATATTAAAGCAGATCTTGTCAGATTTCATCATTTTTTTTATCAGACAGCTGAACAAAAAAGAATAAAGATCTATTAGATAGCTCAAAATCTCACCCTCTGAGGTTAACTGAAGTCTGTTGGGGAGCCCATGCTTGCCATTACTAAAATTATTGGCCAGGAAGATAGAAAATTAGTCTTTCAAAAGCTTGTTCTGGAATACTCTCCTGGTCAGAAAACAATGTCTCCATATGCCTTTTGTGACAGCTACCATATTTTGGACTGACAGTTAACACATTTGGACTCATAATTAACATATTTTTTAACTGAACAGGACAAACTTAAATCGATTAAAACTGTAGTTTCCCTCACACTAGTTTTGGCAGAACTAGTTCATTCTTGAGTGTCCCTGCCAGGCTGTCTTTTGGTTACAGTTGTTTCCCAGCTTTCTGTAGCTTTAGCATATTTGGAGAACTGATAGCCTATGACTGGAACAAATGGACTTACATGAGAATAAGAGACAATTTGAAGGTCCAAGTGTTTAGCAGAAAATTTGGAGGAACATTATAGCAAGGGATGGATTTATTTGTGTTGCCAATCAATGACTGAGTCAATGGATCAAATTATAAAATGAATACAAATAATGACAAGTCACTTCCAACTCACTTTATTTATGAACCTCAAGTTTCTTTCTAATAAAATGGAAACAATAATACCTACCACATGTCCTTACTCTCATTAAGAACACCAAGATCCATCTCATGGAATTATTGTTCAGCTCAAATGAGATAGCAATATATAAATGTCATTTTTTGTTATTATTTGAAATAATAGATAATAATTAGCAGAGCCAAGATTTAAACCCAGAACTTCATATCCAAAGTCAGCCTTCTCTGTTCTATACCATGATGACCATCTCTTGGGTAGTTGAGGTCAAATGATGTGCTGACCATGAACATTGAATAATGATAAATTGAGACACCAGTGTGTTTGAAAGGACATCAATAAATGAAGTCCCCAAAATAAAGACAAGCTTTAGGATGGAGAGAAAGACTGAACCAGATGCTGAGAATCTTGAGGTAAAAATGTAATTAGTAAGAGTATGCTAAATCATACCATCAAGGCCCTAGACTTCAGTTATAATCTCTGAATTCCTAATTTACTGACAGTTCAGTCTGTATAAGTAGCTATGGAACCATTAGTTTCCTTTTAGTTGTAGTGCTTTGTATCTTTTGTTTTTGTATCACCTTCATTCTCTAAACATCCCTTATGCCTTACCCAGATAGGAAACTCATTTGTTTCTTTTTCCTTCATCTGTATTTATTTATATCACTCTGAACTGAAGAAATGAAACAAGCATTAATATACTGTAGTAGAATGGGGGGGCTGATTGTATTTGTATTCACCAATCTATTATGTATGAAAAGCATTATATATGTGTGTGTGTGTGTGTGTTTATTTATTTGTCAGTTCTTCCTCTGGATGCAGATGGCACCTTTTTTTATATTCCTTTGTGCTTAATTTGGGAATTATAATCATCAGGATTATTTAGCAACTTAGTTTTTCTTAAAACAATATTGCTTTACTGTATACAGTGTTTTCTTGTTTCTGCTAATTTCATTCTTCATTGTTTGGTGAATGTCTATTCATGTTTCTCTAAAATCGTTGGGCTCATCATTTCTTATAGAACAGTAGTGTTCAGTCATAATCATATACTACAACTTGTTCAACCATTTCTCACCACAATTTCCATTTCTTCCCCCCACAAAGGAAATGGCTATAAAGTTGCCAGAACATATAAGTTATTTTCCTCTTTCTCTAATCATCTCTGAAAAGAAATCTTGTAGAGAGTATCCCTAGGTTAAAGGGAAGAAACATCTCTTAAACAAAGGGTAAAAAAGGGGGTAGAAGAGACAGAGAAAGCAATTAAGCAAAATTAACCAACACATCTACTGACAAGTCTCCTGTCCCCACAAAATCATGTGTGCTTCATCTTAAATATTCAGGGTTTTTGACTCAGTAGTATTGTCACTATGTGCGCGCGCACACACACACACACACACACACACATATATATATATACATTCATACAAATTTTAATACACTTCTATAAAAATTGTTGCAAGGGCCACCTCCAAAATTTTGTTAGGTCTCCTTGGTATATTTGACCATTGGAGATAATTGATCCCATGTTATATTTCATTTACAATCCAGGTAGAAAGAGAACAAGTATGGTATTACTTATGAAAATGTCCTTTTTATAAAGCAATCTACTTTATCCATTTGAAGTTAGCCAAAGATCAAAACCATCCTAGCTGAAACCTATGGGATTCAATTTTGATTTTCAACAAGAATTTCCCACAGGTTATGAGGATTTCTGTTTTTTTTTTTTTTTTCCACTAGTTCTGAAAGTAGTGAAACTATGCACCAGCCAGGGAGCAGCAAAGGTAAGAAGACTGTTAGAGTTCTTTTGAAGAGTGTAAAAATTTCCATTTTACCTACAATTGCAGAGAAGGGAAATACAGGTTAGACGCTGTGGGAGAGGCAAGGTTTTAAGGTGAGATATTCCAAAAGTGCTTTTTTTGAATATACTTGTTATGCTTTTGATCCTTTCTGGGTAGGGAAAAGAAAATGAAAACTTAAAGTTCAAACCAACCTGTGTATAGCAATAGCTGCTAAAATAACTCATTCATGGTTAAATACATTATGCATCTCTGTATTTTTCTTTATAGCTGATTCAAATCACATGATATATAAATTCCAAACCAACACTGAATCTTTAAAAGGGCCTAAACCACTTTTCCCCTTTACCCCCTGATATCCCTCTGCTAGGAAGGTACAACAAGGATGTCAAAGAAAGAGACCAGTAAGGTAGGAGGAAGGGAGGGAATGTGAAATAAGTAACAATATGTTCATAGATCACTTTTTTGGTGGTAGGAATAATTATAAATACAGTGGGTGCTCCTCATTTCAAGAAAGACTGAACACATTGCAGTTTGTAAATGTAATGGAATCTTATTAGGTGATAAGAAATAAGAATTCAGAAAAGCAAGGGAAGATTTTTGTGAATTTATGCAAATCAATAAACAAGGCTCAGAAAACCAATATGTACAATGAATTCAATAATCCTAATGAAAAGATAAGGAAAAGAAAGGTGAACTGTGAATAATTATAACAGAGATTCTGGGCCCCCTCAAAGAAATATGCTTTCTTTTAATAGAGGAAGTGGAGTCTGTGTGAACAGAATATTGCATTCATTTAATAAATTGGTTTTGCCTGTATATTTTTCTTTGGACAAGGAAGGATTCAGTTCTGGGCATGAGGTTCAGGAAAGGTTATATCTAGACATTTCACCTGGAAATATAAAAACTCAAATAATGGATAAAGGAAAGAATTTAGTATAAGAAAGACCTGAGTACTAGCCTTCCTTCTTGTAAATATTGTATGATGATAGATAAGTCATTCAAAATGTCAGTGCCCCAGGAATCTAAAACTAAGGGTTTCAGAAGAGTAATATTTCATGTATTCATGTATTTCACTTTAGAAAATGATAGCATTACAGTATCTAAATTGTAACCTTATTGAATAGCCTATTTCAATAATAATATTAATAAATAGATAAATGGTAGATGAGCAATAGGGAGATAGATATATAGATACATAGAAATATTTTATTATTTTTTATTAAAGCTCTTTATTTTCAAAACATATACTAAATTATTTTCAGCATTCGCCCCTGCAAAACCTTGTGTTCCATAATTTTTCCCTCCCTTCCTTCTTATCCTTCCCCCACATGGCAAGTAATCCAAATTATGTTAAACATGAGCAATTCTTCTATGCATATTTCCTCAATTTAGATAGAAAGATTAGAAGATTATTTTTTGCAAAGAGAATTTCCTCAGTCCTTGGTCTGAGAAGTCATAAGCTGGTATTAGGTTCATTAGTTCTCACAGGTATTACCTTTCTACATGATCAGTTTTCTTTTTATATTCTTACAAATTGTCTTTTTCCTTTTCTAATAAAGAAAAAAAAAATAAATCAAGAACTTCATATCCAGTTTCTTAAATATTGATTGACCGGGATGTTGATGGCTTTCTTAAATAAGAAAACGAATCATATAAGCAACTAGAGGAGCTAGTGCTACCTGGGTCCATACAAGTTTCTTCTGCGTCATAAAACAACTCAGGAACATGCTTCAGGAGTATGAATACTTCCTAGCTACTCTCTCTTGCTGTGTACTATCTTGTACTAACAGGCTAAGCAGAGCTTTTAGCTGAAAAAGAGTGAAAATTTGGGGCTGTTGGCATTTTGCCATGTTAATTTCAATTTTTCTGGAAAAATTGGTTTATAAGAAGATTCTGAATCTAAAGTTGTCAGAAAGCAGTAGAAAACACAAAATAATTCAATCATTCAATTATCTTGTCCATATAATGTATATCCTTCTCTGAAACATGAACAAATCAAATCATCTCCTTTCTTGAGAATCCTGTTGTTCATATGTCTGAAGAGGAGGGATAGGAGAACTTTTTTTTTCCCCAAGTAATATCATTATTTTAAAGCAAATTCCCATTTTCTGACTCATCACACCATGTCTAGTAGCCTGGTCATAAGAGGCTTCTACAGATTTCTGGGATTTCCTTTTGTGGTAGTGTTAATATCCAGAATCCTGTGTTTACCCATTGGTCTTTTTAGATACTTGAAAACATTTCTGTGTTCTTTCCTACACAGATGCTCTGGATCTGAGTGATGCTTTTGCAAGCTTCTGGTTATCATCCCAGCATTCTGCTATCAGTCAGCAGCTCCTAAAAGCTGTTGCCCAGCATCCCCCTTTCTATTACCGCCTTCCATTGCCTCCAAAGATTTTCCCGTGGTAAAAGTAGGTCACTTCTCTAGTTCAGTGTGGGAAGGACAGAAGCTTCATCTTGTTCACCAGGAGGATAATAATCTTCCAATGTTGCCTTTGAAATTACCTGCACATAATCATGTGACATGGTATATATTTTGTTTCCATCCTATTCTTGTGTGTAGAGTAAATGCACAACTCTACTAAAATGATTGGACTTTTTATTGGTTCTGAAAATTATTTTAGTCCCTTTCTTCATTATTTTTTTAAAAGTTAAAATTTCAGTTCAAATAAAGTTCACCCAAAATTTTGTTGTAATATATACAGCATTTTAATTTGTCAAAATGTAAGATTAGCTATTCATCACAGTGAATCTATCCATCAACAAGCATTTCTTAAATCCCTACTATTTCCTACACTCTAGAGAGTATGCACAAATGGAGGGAAGAAGGGATCAAAGTCAGGGAAACTGGGCTTAAATTCTAAATAATTACTTACTGGGGAACTTCGGGCAAGTCATCACTTCTCAGAGCTCCAGGCAATTGTAAGAATATAAGGCCCAGGGAAGGTACAACCTGGTAGCCCAAGAAATTTTCTAACTTGGGAATTCCCAATTCTAATGAAGTTTTAGGTCAAGTCCCTAACCCTAGGATGACTAGATGAACTGTGATAATTAATAAACCATAATATGTGGTTAAATAAACTATATTTATTGCATAAAAATGCAACCATTTTGAATAAAATGAAATTCAATAAAAGAATGTACATAATCCACATCCCTATGTCTATATTGTAGACATATTGCTAGATGTAGACAGTACAAAGCCAAACCAAATCATTCCTGTCTTAAAAGGGCTTACATTTTATTGAGGAATAGAACACAAATATAAGTACATTCTCTCTCTCTCTCTCTCTCTCTCTCTCTCTCTCTCTCTCTCTCTTTCTGTGTGTGTGTGTGTGTGTGTGTGTGTGTATAACTGTACACATACAAATGGGTACAAAATGTACTCAAGGTGAAGCCTATATAATTTGAGGACAATGTGAAGGGGAATAAGCTATGGACATTTTTGAGTTTTGTCATTGGCTTAACTAAAGTGATGATGATGATGACACAGATGTTTCCCTATAATCATATTTCTAGAATTAAAACCAGGCACAGAATTCCCAGTAAACATATTCTGTTCATTCAAATTATATGTAAGCATTTTCATAGGTTCTATAATAATAGTATACTAGTATACCTGCTGTACAGGCTCCAGAAATGAGTATACCAGTTAAGTCACAAAGCAAGCAAAGAAGAAAAGCACAATATTTGATGAAATCTTTGTAGTCATATACAAAGTGCTGAAGGAACAAAATGACAAGAGAGATTGGAGCAAGGCAGGATAATTTAAACAATACAACATTTTATGATTAATCATTCTTTAACTAGTATTCTTAAAATTCTGAAGGATACATATTGCACATTGGGATTCCAACATGGACCCCATTATTATGTCAAATTCTAAAGTGGGGTACATTATGACAAGACTCTGATGTGATAAACTTTCCAGGCTTTGTGCTGTTTGGGAAGATCAATTTTGCAAATATATTTATGAAATTATTCTTGAACTTCCTTTACAATTTGATTTTGGAGTTCACAATCAAAGAGTCTCTGAGTTGGTAGAATTAGAAATGACTTTGTATGAGTTGTCTGAACAGAAAGCTTTTCTAGTTTATCTCAACCAGTCACCTTGTTCCATTCCAGAAACCAAGCAATCCCTTACTTCTTGAAACAGTTCTTTCGCTTTTGGATGGCACTAATTGCTAGGAGATCTTTCTTTTATATCATCTCCACAACTACCATCAATAATTTCTAGTTATGCCTTCTGGAAAGAAAATGCATAAGTTTTAATACTCTTTCATGTAACAGATTCTCTTGGATAACACTGACAAATTTTCCTTTGTTTTCTCTTTTCAGAGCTAAAATCCCCAGTTCCTTTAATAATTTCTCATAAAGCATAGTTTTGAATCTCCTTAAATTATACATTTTTGCTCACTTTGGAAATTTTTTATTTTCCCACTATCATTCTCAGAATGTTTTCCCCAGAACAGAAAACATTCTCCAGATGTGGTCTGATCAAAGAGTATCAAAGTTTATATGTATACTCTGCTTCTACCAAAACTGGTCAATTTAGGTTTTCTGAATTCAATTTCATGACTTAGCAAATATTCAGCCTGTCCTATGTGTATTTTGAAGTTATATAAAAATTATATGAAAATATATTCTCTTCTCCTACAAAAAAAAAAAAAGAACAAATGTCTAATTTGAGCAGGTCTTTTTATCTCATTGTGCTTCTGGTAAATAAACTCTTCTACTAAGTTGAAATAAAATGGTCAAAACCATTTTGCTTCTGTGGAGATTTCTTAGATGACAAAATATATATTTCCATTATAAATCAATAACAGTGTCTTTTGAAAAGTGCGATGAAACACTGAAATTGGGAATCCAGGGATGGCCATTCTTTTTTGATGCAACAAAGAATTTTATGGGCTCAAGTAAGACATTTAAGTAACCTGGATCTCAGTTCCCTCTAAAATTCAGAGTACTTTACCTTATTTTGTATGTGCTTCTCTTTTATAGTCTGGGAACTCCTCAAAATACTTCCTCAAACTAATGTTTGAGTGCAAAAAAAAAAATTATACAGACATATATATATATATATATTTACAATTAAAAACAATTAGATAAAGATGTAATTCTTTTAATTTTCACATATTTATTTTAATTAATTCATTCATTCATTCACATGCCTGTTGAAAGCAAATGACAGACTTGTCCTTAGCTGAGCAGGGGAATGGGGAGAAGAAAGGAGGGTGACCTTGGAACGTAGATTAAAAAGTCTTGAGCTAAATAATTTCAGTATTCCCTTTCATCACTAACATTCTGAGACCCTACAATATTCTTTTTGCTAAGCAAAAGCTTTCCTGCAAACCTTTTCTGCCATATTGAGGTGATGAGGTAGAATTCAGTGCAACTTTCTGAAAATGTCCAGACATAGACATTCCTTTTTGTTTGTTTGTTTTTTGAGGGTTTTGTTTTTTTTTTTTGAGACCTAGACATTTAAGAGAGTTGGTAAAAACCTCTTTTTATTTCTTTATTTATTCTCCTCAGACTATCCTCCCAGAGTGCTTAGCAACACATATATGAATTCTCCCTAGCACTAGCCTTGGATAGTCTAAAGTTTCCCATTATAAAAATATCCCCTAGACATCTAATAACCATGCTGAATTACAATGATTTAATCTGATTCTCCATATTGCTAATCACTTCTGAAACTTCATTCTCTTGGCAGTTTCATTTGGCTGTCCCACCATCTTAAAGTATTATGAAAGATTGATTATTATGTGGCATTTTTAACCATAGGCTGAGCTATACCTCTTCAATTCAGTGCTACCTTCTGAATTGGATAATAAAATAAATAAATACATGAGAATTTAGTGTCAAATTAGACTGCTACCCTCTGAGGACCATACTAATTTTATCTACGAATTTTCAAGGTCCTTCATTACAAAAGTATAATCCTCAGTGTGTAATTCATGACCAGTACCGGTTCTTAAAATCTCAGAGATAGCAGAATGTAAAGTGTACAATAAAGAGCAAGAGTTTCTCAAGGGAACATGGCTGTTGCATGTTCTCTAGGGAGAAATAAGTCCCTTTGCAAAGGGTTTTGATTAGATCTTCGGGTGATCATTTTACAGTTGTCACTATTTCTTCAGTCACTGAAAATCTTAACTAAGATTTCTTTGGCTATAAATTCCAGAAACAGCAGGATTAATTCTTACGATTCAAGATTCATTGAACTGAAAAGAAAAAACCTCATTTTCATTTCAATGCTCCAAAGGACAAGGTACTTGTATAGAAGGGTGTTTGGCCCAATGACCTTATGTTGAGAAAATAATTTTAAAGAGGAATCCTGCCAGGAAGTATTATGACTTGGGAATTGGTATTTCTGCTCCTCAATTATATAATGAAAGGTCATTCAATAAATCGGTCTATTGTCACTGAAGATGTGAGGAATATGGAAAATGATCTCAATTAACTGTATTTCTATCTTTGCAGAGAACAGTGTTTGATGGTATTAAAGACACAATACTTATATCTTTAAGTAGTATAATGTTTCTGCATCTAGGAGGAATAAAAGTTTCCTCTCTGCATTATTCTCCAAAACAAACAATATGGATGTGTTTGTGTTTGTGTTTGTGTTTGTGTGTGTGTGTGTGTGTGTGTGTTTGTTTGTGTGTGTGTGAGATAGAGAAAAAGAGAGACAGAGATAGAGAGATACAGTGACAGAGACAGACAAATATAGAGTTTGTGAAAAAATGTATGTATTCTGTCTGGAGATTTTAGGAAATTCAATAAATATGGATATTATTTCAAAATATGATAGATTATTTCAAAGGCTGATAGATTTTTTTAAATTATCTGAACCATTTTTTTTTTTGAGCCTGGATCTTCCTAACTTATCCCATGCTGATAGTGCAGATGCCACTGACAGACCTAATCCCATTGCTCATTGACCCAGAATCTTACTCTTAGTCTGTTCTGACTTTGTTTGCCCCTGTGTAAGCTGGTGACGCTACTATTTCCAGAAGCTCACCAAATTGATGCCAGTCTCAGTGTGGGCACTTGATTAACTGTAGCCCCACTGTAGTTCTTAACTTCCAAGATCAATCAAACCATAAACCTCAGTCTCCCTAGTAACAGCAATTAATGGCATGTGCTACTATCTGAGCTTAAACTGTGGGTTTTAAAGTACTTTTAGTTTTATTTACTATGATCTTAAAAGGAAAGCTGAACCTTCTTGGCATTGGTTAGGATAAGTATAGGCAAGTAAATTGCAGTAACAATTGAAGAAGACAGTTGAAGAGACCACCTTCATCTCTCTCTCTCCCCCCAAACCCCATGCCTACTCCTCCAAGAAGAAAAACTGTCTACTCAGGGTCTTTGAGAGAACAAATATCACAAAACTAAATTTTCCTTAGTGCAACACTGTGATTCCCAATGAAGTGTCTACTTAGCCATATTAAATGAATCGATGTTATCAGTAAAAAAAAACAAAACAAACAAACAAAACAAAACAAAACAAAAAACAAACAAAAAAAAAAAGGTAAAACTAAGCTAAAGTTTTAGATTTGGCTGCTACTGCATCATTCTTCATTTCATTTTTACACTATGTCCCAAAATGTCAAGCTTTGAAAATAGATCTGGACCTCATTATGCTGTAATGCCTTACAGCCGAAAAATGTATAGTTCCTAATGCCCACACAGAACTGATGTTTAACATTAATAAATGCAATACAAAATGGGGTCTTTTTTTAATGAAAGAAAGGATAATTTTACCTCTAGAAGAGAACATAACACACATATACCAACTGACACTCTGAGATTGCTAGTTTGTTTTTCTGTAGTATCTTGAAACAAAGATCTTCCCTTCTCTTTCCTTTCTTTCTCTTCCTTCCTCTTTCTTTCCCTTCCCTTTTCCCTTCCCTTCCCTTTCCATTCCTTTTTCCCTTTCCTTTTCCTTTCTCCCTTTCTTTTTCCTTCCCTTTCTCCTTCCCCTTTCTTTTCCCTTTTCCTAGTCTTCTCTTTTTTCATTTTTTCTCCTTTCTTTTTTTTTCTCTTTTCTTTTGACTGATTTTTAGTTGGGAAAAACAATGGGAAGGAAAGAAAATAAGTTATTGCTGATTAGAAAAAAAAAAAGACTTGAAAACATAGAGACAATTCCAGTTTTTTTTTTCTTATATTTTTCTCCCTACAATTGATTCCCCACTTTCAAATTCTATCTCATCCTTTTTGTCCAACTCTCACCCTCAATTTCACAAGGTTATCATAATTCCTTTTGTATGAAGGGAGAAAGGGGAAATAACCAATCATAATTGTGTTTATAAGTAAATTTTAATGGTCCAAATGTAACAGTTCAGCATTTTCTATTCATTATAATAATTAAATGACCCATGGAAATTTACTTGTGAGCTAGATTTCTAAAAGTGGTCATATTTTCAAAGCTTAATTGAATAAAGCTTATTTTTATACTTTAAAATTCAAATTTGGTGCTCATTTGGAGGTTATTATATATTTTATAATTCTATTCCTCCCAAAAGTAAAAATCGGAAAGATGTGGCTGAGATAACTTATATAGCATTAGTCTGAAATGTCAGGAATGATAAATAGGATGGGAGATTTGTATTTAGTTATTCACTAGTTTATTAAAAACAAAACAAAATCCTGATGGTCTTTTCTTAGTTTATTCATCTTGACTTACTGCAACTTTTGATATTTCTGATCACTCCCTCCTAGACTCTTGTCTTCATTGGTTTTTATGATACTACTCTGGTTCTGCTTCTACTTATCTGAGTACTTCTCAATGGTCAGATTTTTCTAAAGTCTTTTCTTATGCTGTCATCACCCATTGATTCAACATTATCTCTATGATAATTATCCCTAAATCTATTCAACTAATCTCCATATTCCCCCTCAGCTTTAGTCATATATCTCTAACATTATTTTTTACTCTGGGCATATCTATTGTATTTCCACACACACTCTGGTTTTCGGGGGCAAGGAAGGAAATTCTGTCACTGTTCTAACATTGGTATGAATAAAGTACGAGCTAACTCTCTGGAGGGCCTCAGGATCACCCAGAGTCAGGATAAATCAACGCGGGGAGATCTTTAGGGGGAGAAGTGAAGGAGACAGACAAACTGCCACATGGCTTGCCAAAAATGTATCCAGGATTCTGGAGTCTGGAGTCTCCAGCCTCTCTCCTCATCCTGCCGCCAAGTGACCCCGACCTCTCTTTCTCAGCCCTCCAAGCCTTGCCTATGATTACCTTACCACCAAGCATTCAGCAAGCACCAATGGTAAGGAGAGGCATCATCTAAATATATGCTTATAGAGCCATTATTTCACATGGAACACCTAATTAGCCTTACGCACTCTCTTGTTTGATTCAAGCATACCTTTTTCAGAGTTTCAACCCTCTACAGATACGAGACCCCATTCCCTCTTGCATCCATTTTAGGAAACTTGTGACTGGGCCCCCAATTTCACATAACTATAAATTACTTTTCACAATATTTTTTTTCTTCAAAGTTGTATTAAGAAATAATAAAGAGCAAAATAAGCTGAACCAAAAAGAACACTATATATAGTAATAACATTATTAAGAGCAACTTTAAATAAGTCATTTTGATTCTTATAAATATCCAAATTAATTATAAAAGAAATGTGAAGAAAGACACTATCTACATCTGGAAGAAGAATTTATAAACAAAAGTATGTCAAGACTATGACCTTATTCTCTGTGGAGAGGAACGGGATTGTGTTTAGAGGTAACTCGGTGCCTATATAGAACTAATCCCTCCAACTTCTTTTCTAAAACTCCACTGCATTAGCATTTTATACCACTGCCATCCATCCACTGTTTCCCTACTGGGCTGGCTCAGTACTGATTCAGGAATCCTGGACTATGGTATCATTGTGTTTGATGCTCTTGGGCTTGTCCTGAAAAGGAGGATGGGGGGCAAAAAGGAAAAAAAAATCAAGAGTAAAAAATGGCCTAAGAATAAGGTGAGTAATTTTCAATCCCCTAACTCTTAATATATTCTGTCATGTGATGTAGGCAAAGGGTGTCGTCATAAGATATGAATCCAGGAAAAATCCAGATTATGCTCAACCAGGCAATGTTCAAGGTGCAGAGAGTTCTAGATATATAATCAATGGAAGCATTGTTTCAAAACATATGGTAGGTCAGTGCAGGAGGTCTACATATATACACTGCTTCTCTCTCTCAGGAGCAGGACCCCCAACAATTTCCACATTGGTAAATATATTCCAGGTGGTCTAGGGATGCAGTCAATCCATATTCTGTATCATCCGGTGTTTTCTGTAGATAGACTAGGTGTTCTCTGAGGTTTCTTGTGTTGCTATAAACATGATATTATCCCTTATGGATCTCCATCAAGCATTTCAAACTCAAACTAGCTAAAACAAACAAAAAAAACCTCATTATTGTTCTATTCCCTTTCCTAAAACTTCTTGATTTCTGAAGACATGAACTTCTTTCAAGTCACCCAGTTTCATGAGAAGGAAAGGCTCCTCCTTCCTCACCATATCTGCCATATATTGTTGATGCTATCTCTGCAACATTTCTTTTGTCTTCCCCTAAATCTCTCCTGACAAATACAGTTGTCATTGTAATGCAGGCTCTTATCACTAGTCTGGGTTCCTATAATAGTATCTGAATGGGTGTTCCCTAGTCTTTCTGCTTTCAAATTCATCCTTTAAACAGTTTCCTCAATAACCTTTGTAAGACAAGTAAGAGATCTGCTTATTCTGCTTCTCTGCTCAAAAACTTCAGTCTGCAATCACCCTTGAGATAAAAAAGGGAACATCATCAGCAAAAACCTTTCTCCTTGGAAGTAGGCCACCAGAAAGCTACACCTACGTTCTAGGTAGGTTATGGCCAATTGCTGCCACCAAAGGGTATAACTATTACTGGGCCAAATAGACAATCCATTCTTTCAAATCGAGAGGCCTTTAATGAAATAGCAAAGCAAAACCTGTGCCAAAGAAGATTCTGCTTCTCTTTTACAGAAAGGCATGCTCCTTACAGTTTAATTCCCCATCATTTGTGGAAGGGATATACACACTGATATAGATAGACAATAATTTGTGAAAGGGATATAGACTGACTCTATGTGAGTGGTCATAGAAAGCATGGATGAGGTGTATACATATAAGAAATAGATTTAATAAGAGAACACATATGTGACAGAAATATGTATAAAGGATCAGGTATGCTCTGAGCTACTTTTTGAATGGATAAAGTGGGTTCCCAGAAGTAGCTGTCATTTTCACTTGGAACTCTAGGGATAATTATCTCCGAGCGATTCGGGAAGAGGATACCTTTCTAAACCTGTAGTCTAGAGGTTGACAAACTAATACCAAGCAGAAATTTAAGAATATATTCTTAATGGGCCATTAAAAAAAAAAAAAAAAACAAAAAACAGTTAACAGGCTAAAGTCATGCTTAACTTATTCCTTCTGTAGCTCCTAAGCTCTCATTAGAATACATCTCACCTTGATAATCAGGTAAAATGAATTAGTAAGTCACACTTAATTAGATTTTATAAAGGGATACTTAAGGAGAGACAGTTAAAAATGTGTATAAACTATTTCCTTAAAAATTTGTGGCATAAAAAAAAAAATTGTGGCATAGTCTTCCATGAATCCCAAGTGAACACCCAAGTGAAAGCTGGCTCATACTTAGGGTGTGAATGTGGTTAAAAAAAATTAACTCACAGCTCTTGAAAGTTCTCCTTAGTTATGATAGAACTTTTCTTCTATGTTTTTTGTAGTGCCTTGAATTTGATATAGACATTCTCTCTGTCTCTCTCTGTGTATACATACATATATGTATACAAATATATATGTGTATATATATATATATATATATATATATATATATATATATATACACATATATATTTGTATATACACACACATACACACATACATACATACATAGATATAGCTTGATAGATATAGAGAAGTACTCTGCTTCTGATTGAGACAATCAATAGCCATTCTGGAATGCTATCTAGATATCAAGGGAAAAAGTCAAAATTTTCCAAACCTTTTGAAGTTCATAAAGCTCTTTTTAGTCAAAAAGATATAGGGTTGGAAGAGGATTAAATTAATTCCCTCCAAATTAATTCCCTTTCTGGAATTTAGCTGGAACTATTTCTCTTCTTTCCTGTCAGACAGAAAAATTCTCTTAATTCCACATAGATCACTCTTTTGTTTGTTTGTTTGTTTGTTTTAACAGACATCAGAAGAAGAAATTAGTGCCCTATTTATTCTGAAGAGACCTTTTGTTTCAAATAGAAAGGTAAATTCAGGCTATGCTAACATTTAGTGAATGTTTGAGATATGTTCGTATATGATGTGTTCCAGAATTAAATGAGGGTGAGGGTAATTCATAAATTCAACATGACCTAGACTCAGGAATACAAAGACACATAAGAAATGTGTGACTAGGGCAATTTATGATTCCAGATTTGTAGAACCCATGAATACCCTTGATGTCAACAGGAAAACAAATTCCTCTGCTTTGCTAGGGATTGCAGCTACTCTACTACATCTTGGTGTCTCAGCTGAGTCACTTTCTGTTGATTGTCTATCATCATCATCATCATCATCATCATCATCATCATCATCTGATCCTTTGCTCTGATTCCATCTATTGGTTGAACTGCTCTGCCTTTACTTCCCAGTAGGAATAGGATAGTAATAGCTAGGTAACTACAGAAATATTTAGGAAAACAAAATCTATCCATTGAACTACTTGCCTCTTGCTCAGGGTCCCTCTGTCTAAACTCTGATTTAAAGTTATGGTCCAAATTGTATATATTCACATAACATTCATGGTTCAGGAAATTGTGCCCCTAGAGATCCTCTCTGTAAGTCCATTTTGCAGAACTTCAAAGGAGTTAAGGGGAGCTTGGGTGAAGAGAATTTTTTTAATCCCCAAATGTCCATATCAATGCTAATCAACTCAGAATGAAGAGCAAAAATTTTCAGCTCCAGTCATGGAGAAAGCAACTTTTTACCTATTTGCCAGCAATTTCTGAAACCATTGTACTTTCTACTCAGAGTTCCTGTGTGAAGAACATTTCAAATCTGCAAATCGTAATTTCAAATGGTTCACACATATAAGTGCTATATAAGTGCCACCTTTTCTCTTACATCTTAGACAATTAATTTCTTAACTTTTGCCAACATAACAATATAGTTCCGATATTACTATACTAAAATGGAAATGTGATCTCTTTGAGGTGGACTTTACTTCAGTGATACAGAGGTAATACATCCTTGCCCGTGACTGCCCATCCTATGTGACTATTCCAGTGGCTTCTAATA